>NC_050189.1:1258522-1401022 GCF_008315115.2 Sander lucioperca
CGGGCAGTGCTGCCCGCAGTCTGTTGTACACCTCATTGGATGAAAATCTACTTCTTATAGTGAAGCGGTACTTTGTGGTGTCGGAGGCCATGTTAACACCCCTCGGCCACGCCACACACAGCACACACTGTGGGGAGGAGGTGGAGCAACACGCAACACAATATGGTGACTATGTGGCTTTCAGAGCACGGCTGTAAAAATATAAATTACACACACAGCTGACACTCACTGTGTAGGAGAGGAAGGACAACCACACTCAAACAGTCCAGACATAAACACTCTATACTACACCCACAACACAAAGAAACAAACATCTGGGCAAAAGAGAGGAAGTTGTGTTTCAGCTCAGAACCCAACTGTTGGTGTGTTCCAGGTGTGTGAATGCTGATTCAGCAGCATTCGTAGTATTATCTTATTCTTCAACTTTCTTTGGTCACCTCTAAATTCTGCATGTATGTTCAGCTACAAAATCCATTCAAATATCAAAATGTTTAGCTGTGCACATGATGGGATTTCTTCAACTTTTTTTTCTGCTATTTATACTTTTTAAAATATTAAGCTTTTTTTAAATTTTTGTTTTCACATTAAAGTCAATGGAGCAATCTCCAAATCCTCTTCGGACTTCTTACTCTTCAAATTGCTACTTCTCCCACATACGTTTACCTACAGACGGCAACTGTTCACAAAGCCTTTAGCTATTGGAAAATGACGTAGCTTCATGATATTTTTTACAGTTTTTGTATTATCATTGTTTAAGTATAGTGTTTCTTTCAGGCTTTTTCTGCGTTTGTAATGGGTGTGTATTGCCTGTCATAGAGTGGGTGATGACATCACTGGAGCGGGAAGCCTTGGCAAATCGTCTTAAAACCTTCAATATAACTTGCTCTCACACAATATTTACTTGTCATACACAATTTATACGTCAAAACGTAGATATTCTTGTCTATTTCCAGCCAATGTGCTCATTTAGTAACACAATATGTGCGCAATAGGACTTAGTATATAAGACATAGTGTTTGAATCATCTGCTTCAAAGCAACAAGATAAGAAAGACACCCTCTTCTTAGGATCCATCGCAAAGTGTTGTGCTAATGTTGGGAACAGGCAAATTGTATATTTATAGTTGTATCCATATGATTTGACAGACTTAGGTTAATATTTCTCCAGGTCCGAGGGCTAGAAGGATGTGTTAAGTAGACCCCATAAAGTTATCCTACAACTGATTTTGATACTGTACTGTATGGATGGTAGCTACAGGACATGCTTTGAATTCATAAGATTTAACAATACAGTGTAGAGGGCTGCATTGGGATTGGGTCCCGTGGGACCCAACGCAAATCTCGCGGGAGCGGGCGGTTTTAACTTTGCTGCGGGCGGGAGCAGGCGGCAAAAAAAAAAAACACTGCGGGATCGGGATGTAGCCTGGAACCCCCCCACGCCAGCAGACACCATAGATATACATATACTGACTGAGTATATACTGTATAGCCTATCTATGAGCAGACAGCAGCAGTGTGTCTGAGCCTCCCAGGACGGGGGAGCTCCGAGGCTCCGTCCACCGTCTGCCCGCTCTCTCATACTCTGCTCCTTCCTCCCCCTCTCAGCAGCAAACACTTCTCCCTATTAACCTATAAAATGACTCATGCGTTTTCTCATGCGGGACGGGAGAAGACACAAAATCAATGCATCTCTATTATTGTGCGGGCATACATTATCAGAGTTTTGCGGGTGCGGGCAGGAGTGGACATACACATTGCGGGCGGGCGGGGGTGTAACACACACGTTGCGGGTGCGGGCGGTAATGGTCAGAAATTCGCTGGGAGCGGGCTGAAGAAAACAGTCCCGCGCAGGGCTCTAATACAGTGTTAGGGACAGACCAGATGGCCAGAGACTTGAGACTTGACTTGGACTCGTGGCAAAAGACTTGAGACTTGACTTGAACTTGCCCATCAAAGACTTGAGACTTGACTTGGACTTGAGCTCAAAGACTTGGGACTCGACTTGGACTTCCAAAAAATGACTTGTGAACATCTCTGGTAGGTATTAGATATTTTTACCGGCATAAGCACTGATTAACAATCCCATATCTCATACTGTATATATTGTGTTTCAGCTCCTAATGGAAGTTAGTCTATATGATGTTATCACGGAGTGAAATATTAAAACCAAATACTTTGATGCCTGAATCTTGCAGCCACATCTCAAGATGTCGGGACGTTTCCCCTCATGTGTGGCAGAGGATGTCTGGACATATGATGCTGGCTTTGTGAACAAATCTTCATTCATAATCTATGGTGCACTTACTGAGGAAGATCCCTCTTTCTCTCCCTCCCCTCCTGAAGCTGTCCGTGGTTCTGTATCACCTCCCAAACACTAATCCGACCATGGCAGAAGCTTTCCTTTAAACATTTATAGGCCTATTAGCTATATGCTGTTGTTCTTGTTCATGTAGTTACAAGTAAAGTCATAATATTTTAGTGCTTCCATCAAAATCACAGCGCATGACTTTTACAAAGTCATACAGAGAAATCTTTTTGGGGAAGAAAGGACTTTTTCTTAAGTTCACATCATTTTCTGAGTTATCAATCCATTAAGGAACATAAAAAAATCATTAACTGTAAATTCTACATATAGATGTTGACAAAGGAAAATCACTTAAATTACACACACAACACATAGACCAAGTGTAGAAAAGGCAAACAGTGAGGGTTAGGGAGCAGAGTGTTAGTCACCTGAGCAGTGGCTTTAGTTTTAGTATCAGCAGTGAGGAACTTAGAAGAGATTTTAGAAACAGGGCTTTTGTAGTGACTGGCAGAGGTGGAGGAGGAAGAAGTAGAAGAGGAAGACTTGGGAGGAAGGCGAGTGTCCCGCTTTGGTGAGGGCATGTTCTCATAGAGCTCAGTGTTCTCATAGTGGAGCTCCTCTTTCAGCTGGCGCCCCCCTGTGCTGGGACGGGAGTACTGTGCCTCCGGGTCCTGGGTTAGACCGGACAGGCATGCAAGCAAGCAGAGAGAGGGCGGGAGAGGAGAGGAGAAAGGAGAGGAGAGAGAGAGACATAATACATAACAGAAATAAAAAGCTCAAAGGAGGCGAGAAAGGGAGAGATGATAGCAGTGTAAAGTTAGTAACAATACTCTGCCATAGCAAGTGTCATTACAATGTGCTACATGTAATGTAGTAAGTCTAGTATGATGTAATAAATCATACTAGGGGTGGGTGATATGGGTTGTTTCCCCAAGCAAACAGAGTTTGAGAACGGAAACATAGAGAGTGGAAGGTGAGGGACATCTGGCGCGTCAGGCAGTTATCATGGAAATGTACTTCTGTTGATCCAGACTATGTATGTGTATCAGCTATGAGCAGGTGAGTCCTTACCATTCCGTTAATGGGCACATCATCATAGTGCAGAGCCATACCAGTGGGGCAGGCGTAGCCGTTGACTGGGTTGTCCAGGTACGGGTTAGGAGAGACAGCACGCTTACTGGTGAAACTGGGAGGAGAAAACATAAAGGTTCATTGAAAAGAATGCAAATTTCTTTAATAATTGATTGATTGATTTTGATTGATTTTATTTGACCACTTAAATATAAAAATATGAAACAGTACATGTGTCATACATTAAAAATACATAAATAGTCAGGGATGACACAATAAAGCCCAAAGACTTATTTCCATTGTGGTCCCATTAGGGCTTTGACGCCGAACTTCGATATTCGAATATAATTCGAATATTAAAAAAAAAATTGATATTCGAACGAATATTAGGCAGCCCTTAATATTCGAATTTCGAACCCGTTACGGGCATTATTTTTTTGTAAATGTGTTTGCTTGTAAACCATGTTTTCAATTCAGATTCCGAGGCTTTTTCACGCATTTCAAAATGTAACTACACGTCGCGGCGACACACGTCACTCGGCCGTGGCTTGGTAGCGCATTTCCCTGTGTGCATGAGGCCACTCACTGTTTTAACCACACCCTTGACCTTGTGCTGGCATATGGCATCAAAATTGAAGACGTAATAGTATTCCCGCAAAATCCTTTATTATCAGACCACTTCTTAATAACTTTCGAATTCTTACTACCTGACTATACGAAATTAGATAAAAGCTTCTACACTAGAAGCCTATCTGACAGTGCTATAGCTAAATTTAAGGAAGATATTCCAACAGCACTAAACTCATTACCGTGCCGTAATATAACAGAGGATCTTTATGTAAACTTCAGTCCCTCTCAAATTGATAATTTCGTAGACGGCCTGCCTACGGACTACTTTAGACTCTGTTGCTCCCCTTAAAAAGAAGACGATGAAGCAAAGGAAACTAGCACCTTGGTATAACTCCCAAACTCGTAAATTAAAGCAAATCTCGCGCAAACTTGAAAGTAAATGGCGTTCCACCAAACTGGAAGAATCTCGTTTAGACTGGCAAGACAGTCTGAAAACCTATAGGAAGACCCTAATAAAGGCCAGATCAGACTATTATTCATCACTAATAGAAGAAAATAAGAACAACCCAAGGTTTCTTTTCAGCACTGTAGCCAGGCTGACAGATAGCCACAGCTCTATTGAGCCATCTATTCCTAAAGCTCTGAGTAGTGATGACTTCATGAGTTTCTTTAATGATAAAATTATAACAATTAGAGATACTATTCATCACCTCTTGCCCCCAACCTCTAATGGGTCACCTTTAACTGACAGACTGCTAGAAAGAACGACTAGACCTGACATATACTTAGATTGCTTTTATCCTATAAACCCTCAACAATTAATGCTAAAGGTCTCTTCAGCAAAGCCATCTACCTGTCTCTTGGACCCCATCCCAACGAGGCTACTTAAAGAAGCGTTACCCGTGGTTAACACTTCATTGCTAGATATGATAAATATGTCTTTATTGACAGGTTATGTACCGCAGTCATTTAAAGTAGCTGTGATAAAACCTCTACTGAAAAAACCCACCCTCGATCCTGAGGTCTTAGCCAACTATAGACCTATATCTAACCTCCTCTTTCTCTCCAAGATCCTTGAGAAAGTAGTCGCTAATCAGTTATGTGATTTTCTACATAGCAATAGCTTATTTGAGGACTTTCAGTCAGGATTTAGAAAGCATCATAGCACAGAGACGGCACTGGTGAAAATTACTAACGACCTTCTAACTGCATCAGACAAAGGACTTGTCTCCGTACTTGTCTTATTAGATCTTAGTGCTGCATTCGATACTATTGACCATACCATCCTTTTACAGAGACTGGAACATTTAGTTGGCATTAAAGGAATCGCACTAAACTGGTTTAAGTCCTACTTCTCTGATCGATCGCAATTTGTTAATGTTAACAATAAACCCTCCAATTACGCTAAAATTAACCATGGCGTTCCTCAAGGCTCAGTGCTTGGACCAATTCTATTCTCCTTATATATGCTTCCTCTAGGCAATATTATTAGGAAACACTCAATTAACTTTCACTGTTATGCGGATGACACCCAATTATATCTGTCAATCAAGCCAGACGAAACCAGCCAGCTAGCTAAACTTCAAGCTTGCATTGAAGATATAAAATCATGGATGGCCTACAATTTCCTGATGTTAAACTCAAACAAAACCGAAGTTATTGTGCTGGGCCCGAAACACCTACGAACCTCATTAGCCGAAGATATAATTACTCTGGATGGCATTGCCCTGGCCTCCAGTACTACTGTCAGAAATCTAGGAGTTATTTTTGATCAGGATCTATCCTTTAACGCCCACTTAAAACAAACCTCTAGAACAGCCTTTTTTCACCTTCGTAACATTGCTAAAATTAGGAACATCCTATCTCATAACGATGCTGAAAAACTAGTCCATGCATTCGTTACTTCCAGGCTGGACTACTGTAATTCCTTATTATCAGGATGCTCAAATAAGTCCCTTAGGACTCTCCAGCTGATCCAGAATGCTGCAGCGCGTGTTCTGACAAGAACTAAGAAAAGAGATCATATTTCTCCTGTATTAGCTTCTCTCCATTGGCTTCCTGTAAAATCCAGGATTGAATTTAAAATCCTTCTTCTGACCTATAAAGCTCTAAATGGTCAAGCTCCTTCATATCTTGAGGACCTCTTAGTACCTTATTGTCCCACTAGAGCACTACGCTCCCAGAATGCAGAGTTACTTGTGGTTCCTAGAGTCTCTAAAAGTAGAATGGGAGGCAGAGCCTTCAGCTATCAGGCTCCTCTCCTGTGGAACCAGCTCCCAATCTGGGTTCGGGGGCAGACACCGTCGCTACATTTAAGACTAAACTGAAAACTCTCCTCTTTGATAAAGCTTATAGTTAGGGAGTGAGGAGTTGCAGTGAACGCCTAGACCGGCGGGGCAGGGTGTATAGCTACAGACACAGCACCACCGCTTTTCAGATTTATCTATCGTATAATCAATAATATAGTGCCTCTCCTAGTTATGCTGTTATAATTCTAGACTGCCGAGGAGTGTTCCTTCTTATGACACGCTCTTTTCTTTTGTTTCCTTTTATGCACATCCTGTCGCAGAAGTGCTTGTTACTAACCTAGCTCTGGGGAGTTTACTCCCCGGAGTCCTTATGTTTCTTCTTTGCCCAGAACATCACCTCGGATTAGGGCGACACCAAGACCTGGGTCTTGGGTGCAGCTGTGGCTATGGACCTGCTACACCCTGCTACGCTCTGCGATTCCCTGCAATGACCGGCTACGTCCTGCTGCGTCCACCGCGTCCACCCATGCTCTGCTGTGCCACGCTACATCCCGTACCGTCATAACCCCAACCGTCAGACACCGCCCACCAAGAGTCTGGGTCTGCCGAGGTTTCTTCCTAAAAGGGAGTTTTTCCTCGCCACTGTTGCAATAGCCCCTGCTAATGCTTGCTCTTGGGGGAACTATTGGAATTGTTGGGGCTTTATAGAGTGTGGTCTAGACCTACTCTATCTGTAAAGTGTCTCGAGATAACTCTTGTTATGAGTTGATACTATAAATAAAATTGAATTGAAGACTATAGAGTCGCTACTCGCTCTGAAGCTACCGGTAATCACCGTCACTCTCTCACAACACACACTCCCCAAACACACACACACACACCCCCATACACACGCGGCTCGACGCACACACCAGCGCAAAAGTATGAACATCAGACCACTTACGTAGGATACGGTGAAATATCCGACCTTCCTGTTGAAAGCATATTGTTTGTGTTTAATCCAGGGTCTGACTTTTAATTTTTTTAAAAACCAGTGGTGTTTTTCTTCTAACAACATCATTGCACGCCTACTGACTGATACACTGCCCTCTGGTGGACAGAACATATACAAAGTTTGATACCAATATAAGCCTTACTGAAGGCATTTAATGGTCAAAATATTATTAATAAATATTCAAATATTAATATTCATGAACAAACGAACTTCGAATATGATTTTTGGGCAAAAGTCAAAGCCCTAGTCCCTATAAGGGAAGGGGGGAAGGGACAAGAGGCAGCAAATCACACATCAGTCATTCATTATACATTAAACAAACTCATCCACATTATACAGAAAAATTAACAATAAAAATAGACTATGATATGATAATGACTACGATTAATATAGAGTAATAGAGAGTTCTAAAACCTGAGATGTTCTACCACAGTGCTCAAACAAACAGTAGTCTATAAACTACACTGTACATGGAGCAAAAACAGCAGTAACGGAAAGCCTTGGTTCTAATAAGGGCTGAATATTCAGCATCTAGATCACATTTTACACAACAAGGAAAATGACGCCATGGAAAAAAAGCAAGGTTCACTATATGAGCCATTTTAATGCTAAAGAGAAAACAGAAGCTTGTCAGGTTTACGTTTTCATCACTAGAGGAAATGTGTGCGTCCCTCACCAGAAGGACTGCTTGGCCAGCTGGATGACATTGGCGGTGGTCTCGACGTCAATGTAGTCGTAGTGCAGGGTGGCGGGGTCAGTGGTGGAGCCCGTCTCAGCCAGTAAAATCCCCAACCAGCGCCCCATCTCCTCAGAGGACGAGGCCTGGAGGAAAACACAGATTGGCCAAACCAAAGTTGAGATGAAATCCATAGCTGCTTCTCACATCCTTTAGTTAAAACCAAACCTAAAATAGCTTCTGATAAGAGCTCAGGACAGTTTTCGATAAAGCTTTACATTAAGGTTCTTGTAATAAATGTTAATTTGTAGTTAACAGTCCATAGTTCGCTTTATTAACCTAACTAGGCATTGTTCTTGCTTTAGTTTTGGTAGCTGTAAAAAGCATAGTTAACTGTCAATGAGCGCATAGCATAGACTATAAAATATGGACGTAGTCTCCATGGGGATGGACTCCTTTTTGGAGCCATTCTTAAGTGGCCACTCAATGAACTGCAGTTGGCCTCATTGTTCGGCACTGAAGGTTGCCGCTTGGTACATAGTTAACTGCTAATTAATGCACAATAATGAGTTTCTTACAGTGCTTATGAATGGTCTTATAAGCAAATACAATAAACATGTTTTTAATGGTTTTATGACAATTATTATAGTCTTATTAACACATAATAATTCTAATAAGCATCTTATAAGGACTTATAAGGCCCTTATTACCTATTAACTAATGCTTATTACAAGGACCTTAATACAAAGCATTACCCAGTTTTCTATTTCATCATTAACTTTAAATTATACACATATACAGTTTCTTCAAATTTAGAGCTATTTTAGTTTGTAGGAACTGGCCACTTATTACATACTAGTATCCATCAAAGGTTCAGTAATGATGTGGTTTTACAGGGATCAGATAGCAGAGGATAGCATGCAGACTATGTGAGGAAACAGAATCAAAACAAACAAAATGGTAAATGGAGGGAGTTGATATACAGTACCAGTCAAAAGTTGGAAACATTTTCTCATTCAAGTGAATGGTAAAGTGTGTCCAAACCTTTGACTGTGTTAGTAGAGTGTTAGTAGCTGACTTTAACACAGGAGTACACATCTCCTCATATACAGAATCAAATAGACCATCCCAACAGGATTTTCTGAATACAGCTCACCTCCAGGACAGCGACCTCCTGGCCGTTACGCAGCAGGCGGAAGGCAAAGGGGTGTTTGTGATCCAGGCCGGGGCTGACCTCGCAGCCTCCGAGGGGCAGTGAAGCGATGTGGCTCTTCAGGTCGTCTCGGTCCTTATGAAGGAGCAGCTGGTTGTCTTTCAGGCGGCACCAGCGCTCCCTCCAACGGTTATTGGACAACACGTTCAGGTAGCCTGTCGAGCAGAGCAAATACAGTCAGAAAAACAAAGTCAGAAAGAACTCAGAAGAATTCATTAAATAATATTAATCTCTGTTTATGACACGATTTATGGGTGCCATTTTTCAGCAGTACCTGTCCAATGTATTGTACTGTATGGTTTACTGGTCCACCTACTGGCCTACCCACGCAGTCCCTTTCAGGGAAGCTATGCATGCCAGTGTTTCCCACATACAGAGTAATTTGTGGCGGTGCGCCACAGAATCAACACCGGCCGCCACATATTGCGTTTCGTTATTATTCTTTTATTAACGCTATTTAAAACACGGAGTGTATTCGTTCAGCTGCATTTCCTTTCCCTGCTCTCCCTCAGTCTCTCTGCCTCTAGCCCCACCCCCTTGTGAAGTCTCGCGCCGCGTGCATGACAGCGTCAATGCTGCACTTCAGGCTCAGAGGCTATCGTTACGTTAATAGTAGCATGCTGCTGGTGGTCTTGCAATGGGATTAACTGTACTAATAAAACCGTAGAAGGACCACAGACACACCGCTGTGAAAGCTACCCGAAAGCCTTTTATCAGAGTCTGGTTTACCCCTGTCCGCGGAAGTCTACTCCACTCCATATCTTTATAACGGAACTAACCGGAGCTGACTAGAGCTAACCGCTAACGGAGCTAATCGTTGCTAACCGAGCCTTCAGTTCTCCGTGCCTGTATCCATTAACTGTATTTATGGACTCAAGACAGAATAAAACCCTAATTATATTAAATTGGCTGGACGAGTTTTAAACTCATTTGCTATAATAAATCCTAATGATGTTCAGCAGGCAATTTCTGAATTAAAGTCAAGCTTGGAGATCAAGTTTAATTAACTTGCCAGTACATGAGACACAAGCTTAATTAGCTTGTGTCTCATGTACTGGCATTTCCTTTATCGGATTTATTTAATTTATCGTTATCCACCTGTGTGGTTCCATCAATGTGGAAGTCTGCCAGAGTTACACCAATACACAAGGGTGGCGATGCACTTGATCTTAACAACTATAGACCTATTTCCATCATCAGTAGTATAGCAAAAGTGTTTGAAAAACTAATATTTAAACAATTATTCAAATATATTAATGATTTCTCCATTCTGTCACCAAATCAATCTGGTTTCAGACCAAATTTTTCTACAACTACTGCTCTTCTAAAATTTACCAATGATGTTTCATCCTCCTTAGGCAATATTCATAGATCTCACTAAAGCCTTCGATATGATCGATCATTATATGCTTCTTGACAAATTACATGCGATAGGCCTTTCTAAACATTCTCTTCTCTGGTTTAATTCTTATTTTCAATGTAGACGTTAGCGTGTCTCTTTTCATGGTTGTGTATCACAGTCCTTAATAATGGAGAAAGGTGTCCCTCAAGGCTCTTCCTTATGGCCTCGCCTATTTTCTTTATTTATCAATGATCTTCCTCAAATATGCTCAGACTGTAATATTCATCTATATGCAGATGACACAGTGATCTAATGTGTCTGTCTCTAATATTCAATCCTCACTGCAATCTAACTTAAATGCTATTCAACTTTGGTTCCAATCCAACCACCTTCTACTGAATAAGAAAAAGTCATATAGCATACTGTTTCCCAACAGATTCGCTACATTGAATCAAGATAACAATCTTTCACTAAAATTTTTAGACGATACTCCACTTGTACAAGTTGATGAACTTAAATATCTGGGCCTTTGGCTTAGTAATTAGTAATTTGTTGTATTTTAGCAGAATACGAAGCAGGAGAAAGACAGAAATTAGTAGATTTTAATCTGTTTATTGCAAGTCATTTTTATCATTATCGCGATATTCAACGTTAGAGCATATTGCATATTTTCCTCACATCGTTCAGCCCTAATAAATACCCTGAAATTGTGTCAGAAGCAGCATTGTCCAACAATATTTTCATTTTTATCTGTATCATCTTTTAGTCTAATTTGTTTAATATGTAAATAGTTATTGAATTTCTAAATTATCTGATAATGTTATATGGTCATTTTTTACACTTTCGTTTGACTAGTTTATTACTGAACCCAGCCATCATGCGCCGCGCTGTCACATCCTGCGCCACCCACCACCACAAGTAAATTCTCAACCTGTGGGAAACACTGCATGTACATATAGTACAGGCATTATGCAACATGACCCCACATAAATTGCAAAAGCAACTCTTTCAACTGATCTAGTCTCATACAAGTCTCCTCTATCACATATAAAAAGTCCTAAGAGATGGAAAGTATGGTGGTAGAAAGTATTAAAAAATACTGTAATCAGTGTTCAACTTTCTATTTCCCACTAACAGATATCACCATGAAACTTACCCAGTTGATTATTTACATTAAGACAATTACTTTTTGTATTACAAGTTTTCTCAACTTTTATGCTTAATTATGCAAATCAGACAAATTATCTAATTAAATGTGCTAATTTGCTTAAATAAAAGTGTTTCTTAACCATACCCTCTCTCCACTTTTTTGCTTAATAAACATTTGTCAGATTTTCTGTTGCAATATGTGGGAGATCAAGCTTAATTATTCACCCTTTATTTCCTCACAAAATGCTTGTACTAATACTGAAAGTGATGTGGCACGTGTGCATTGCACAACAGCCTGTATTGGACATTGTTGTCTTCTGTGGCACTATGAATCTATTAAACCACGTTTGTTTACGTTAGCACAGAGATACACCAGTTGATCTTCAACTTCTGCATTTTTACAGAGTAGCCTCTCAAGGCGTGATTGCTGCCCTGAACAGTCACTGCTTGGGCCATTTTAAACTCTGGGACCAAATTATTAAAATTCACTTGCTGTTTTTCCCAGTAACCAGTAAAGGCATTAGTGTGTTTTAGACCAGAGGGCCCCAAACTTCTTTGCACCACAGACCATTTTGAATTCACTGTGGAGCGGCCAACTGGATGCGTGTCATTGGCAAGTTTAATTGTTCTTCCCTACCCCATCAGTAGATAAAGGTAGACAAGAAGTCCACACGCCTGTGCACAAATCATGGAAGTCTTAGCTGGGGTGTTTCTATTTATCATCCTAACACACAATAAGCCAAAAAACAAAACTAAACAGAAACCATTTATATTTGTATTTGATTGTGGTTATACAGATAGATCACTCAGCAACACAGATTCCATGTACTGTTGAATACATGGAGTTGACGACTACTTTAATTTCAAATTAGGGTTTTATTGTTGGGGACGTGGCAGGGAGTCATGAGGAAAAATGTAGCCCAGACTGCGCCAAGTTTAAGTTAATTACTATAAAAATAGCCTCTAAAGTTATATGATTGCTACTGAGTGCTTTTTGGCTGGTTGCAAATAATCAGAGGCCTGGTACTGGTCCAGAGCCCAGGGGTTGGGAACCTCTGCTTCAAACACCTTCTCTTCAGTGTTGCCAGCTATTTATAACTGAAAGCAGCTAGCACTAGCTACTTTACTTAAACTTTTTTTTTTTTTTTTCACTTACGCAACATTAGCAAATTAAGGGCTGTGGTCTCTCAGTCAGAACTAGAGATGCTCATCCATGCCTTCATTTCCTCCTGTATTGACTATTGCAATTCACTTTTCTCCTCACTCAACAAATCTGTCCTTCACCGCCTGCAATCCATTCAAAACGCTGCTGCTAGGCTTCTTACTAGATCAAACAGGCGCACCCATATCACCCCTCTACTCTACTCCCTTCACTGGTTTCCTGTAACCTACAGGATCCAATTCAAAATTCTCACCATAACCTATAGGGCTCTACACGGTCAGGCCCCTGATTATCTTGCCAACATAATTCACTTACACACCCCCTCCCGGTCTCTCAGGTCTGTCAATCAAAATCTGCTATCCACGTCACGCACTCGTCTGAAGACATGTGGGGATAGAGCCTTTGCTGCTATGGCACCCAGACTCTGGAATGCTCTGCCAACCAGCATTAGGTTTGCTGAGAATGTGGACTGTTTTAAGGGACAAGTGAAGACTCACTTGTTCAGGCTAGCTTTTGGGTAGCCTATGTCTTTTATTTATTGATAATTGTATCTGTTGTATTTGTATTTTATTCTACTGACTATTTTTACTATGTTTTTATTATCTATGCACATTGTAAAGCACTTTGTGACCTTGTCTGTGAAAAGCGCTGTATAAATAAAATTTAATTACTTACTTACTAGCTTAATAAGGTGGCAGATAATGTCATATTGCTGACGTCATCCCTTTACATTAGCATAGCACTTAGTGGCTGTAATACCTTCCCCCTTTCTGCCTCTGTTGAATTACTTTTATCCCCGGTGGAGACAAAATATAAAGTGATCAGTGCTACTTAACCGCCAGATGATGGTCCTTTCAGGGGCCGTGGTAGTGGAGTTTAGCCAGAAAAAGTGAGCGTCATGCAGCGATGACAGTTAAGTTTAGGAACCAAAACGACTAGTTAAAGGTTTTCCAATGTGTGGGAATTTCTCCCATCTAGCGTTGAGATCATATATCGCAATCAACTCTTTCGCGCCACAAAGTTCAAAGTACGTATTACAGCTACGGTAGCCTTCACGCTTTTTTCTGAGGATGCCGGTCTCTTGCTCTTTTCAATATTCTTTTTCTTTTTCTGGGCGAAGAAGAAGACTCCTGTTCCTGAAATTTGGATTTTGAATACGTGTGTTCCTCCATGTTTCCTTCTTCATACTTGGCGGGGCCGGGAAGAGACGATACCCAATAGCAGCATTAGCAGCACCTGTGAGTTTATCATGTGACAGCGAAAACACGAAAGGTGGAGCAGTATGTCCTGTATGTCCCTTACCGGCTAACCTATTTCAAGATGGCGCATGAATATGGAGCGTCTACCCCAGTTCATGTGAATGCAAATGTAAAATTTCAAGCCAATAGGAATACTTGGAATTGATGGTGGTGGTAAATATTCATAAAAAGGACAAGTTTGTGAACGGGCAACACAGATTTTGATAATGAACAACTAAAAACGTTACACACTGGACCTTTAAGTTTAGGAAAAAGATTGTGGTTTGGATTAAAACACTCCAGAGGAACGAACGAGCGTTTCCTGGGTGAAAGTATTTTTTTTTCTCTTCGCGAAGTGAACTCCGCTCTCCGGATTGAAAGCGCTGTGTTTTATGTTGACACCACGTTGTGCTATTTCATTTGGGGATTATTTTACATTGAATATTGAAGTGTTTTGGCATGGCTGGCCGAGTGGCTCTATATCCATGGTATTGGAAGGGGGATTTGATTCTTGCATGTTTTGTTGTGCATGATCAAACCCGCACCCTTCCCCATGCATTAAGGTCGAGGTCTTCAGTGGGGATCAGCCCTGCCTTTGACTGTAGTCATTGGGAACATGTAGAAACACATTTTCCTTAACACTTGGTTTGATTTGTTTGAAGCATACTGAGACCTTAAGGATAACAACTTTAATGTCTTTGTCTTACCACATGTGGGTACGTCTTCTTCTGCTGACGAGGTCTGCTCATCTGTGGACGGCTTCTTCTTACCCAGCCCAATGATTTTAGTGATCTTCTTCCCTGCTCCCTTCCCCACCGTCCCAGTCTTCTGCTCCGACTTCGAGTTCTTCTTTCCTTTTCCTAAGCGAGAAAGAGAGAGACTGAGATTCTGAATTGAATTCATAACTTTAAATGAAAGGGAAATTAGTAAAACACTGTGTAGTAATGTCTTTCTTTAAGGATCCCTGCAGACTTAATGTGCTCCACCGTCATTATATAAGAGAGATGTTACTTGTTCATTTATGTTGATTCAATTATGTTTGGATGCTTTTGTAATACTGTACAAATAGAAAAAGCAACTATACACTCTAAAACTAACAATGAGATCAGTTGCATTCGGTTTAATCAGACCCTTGTGGGTTCTAAAGCTCTTTGTTGGTGAATTAGGTTCAGTTTGGAATCCCAGCATCCCCACTGGTCCGGGGACTAGTTTCTTTCCGAAGAGAGAAATAAGAGAAAGAAAGAGAGGTGAATGACTGTGCACATTCTGCTGGAAGGAGGTTTTAAGAGGATATGTGTGTGTGTGTGTGTGTGTGTGTGTGTGTGTGTGTGTGTGTGTGTGTGTGTGTGTCTGTCTCCACAAATAGCTTCTTCTTCTTGGCTTACTTGTATAGAGACTGTGACGAGACGTTGTATGAAATGTGTGTGTATGAGAGAGAACCAAAGTGAGAAAATGAAAGTCAGAAGAAGAGAGAAGAAAGAAAGTTTTGCTCAAAAAGATGTGATTGCAAACATATAAACATACAGATAAATACAAAAATTCATAAACTTCTGTTTTAACATGTTTTTCCTCATGTCCAGTAGGCGACTGCCTTAATTAATAGGAAGCTGTCTGCAAACTATTTCAGTCGCAGGGCTTTTTCTCAGAATAGAGAAAGTATACAAACACACAATGCAGGCCTGAGGTGAAAGCAGACACACAGATCTTTCAAACATTTAAAAAATCGATCCAAGATGGCGCTGAAGAAGGGTGACACGATGTGTTGGTGTGCTTTGTTTTGTTTTGTTTTGTATTTTAATTCTGTTTCTTGCGATGGTACCCAGATCTCATTCACCAGAGAAGAGCTCGTGAACATCAGGGGAACAACACCATCAGACTTATTTCCCCCTTTTCTTCTCCCTTCACTGGAAATTTTGGACATTCTGGTCAAAGGTGCGCTCACCTTTGCTCACGCAGCGAAACGCCGGAGGAGAGGGAAACGGGCTGGTGCGCTTGTGATCTCCGCCAGAACAGAATCTTCAGAAGACAGAATCCCCGCAAAGCTCATGGACCGGATACTGTCTCCCCATCCAGCTTGAAGCACTGCGCTGATCATCTTTCTCCAGTGTTCACAGATATTTTCAACACCTCACTGGAGACATGCCATGTGCCAGCCTGCTTCAAGACCTCAACCATAATCCCTGTTCCCAAGAAGCCAAAGACCACAGGACTTAACTACCTCAGACCCGTCGCCCTGACCTCTGTGGTTATGAAGTCCTTTGAGTGCCTTGTGCTTTCTCACCTCAAAGCCATCACTGACCCCCTCCTGGACCCCCTGCAGTTTGCCTACAGAGCCAATAGGTCTGTAGACGATGCAGTCAATTTGGCCCTACATCCTCCGGCACCTGGACCTCGCAGGAACCTACGCCTGTTTGTGGACTTCAGCTCTGCCTTCAACACCATCATCCCGGCTCTGCTTCAGGAGAAGCTCTCCCAGCTTGGTGTGCCTGACTCCACCTGCAGGTGGATCACTGACTTCCTGTCTGACAGGAAGCAGCATGTGAAGCTGGGGAAACATGTCTCCGACTCACAGACCATCAGTACCGGATCCCAGGGCTGTGTTCTTTCTCCTCTGCTCTTCTCCCTGTACGCAAACAGTTGCACCTCCAGTCACCAGTCTGTCAAGCTTCTGAAGTTTGCGGACGACACCTCCCACCTCTCCGATGGAGACGAGTACGCCTACAGGTGGGAGGCTGACCACCTGGTGACCTGGTGCAACCAAAACAACCTTGAGCTCAACGCTCTAAAGACAGAGGAGATGCTTGTGGACTTCAGGATGAACCCAGCCCCACCTGCCCCCATCACCCTCTGTGGCTCCACAATTGACACTGTGGAGTCATTCCGCTTCCTGGGAACTACCATCTCCCAGGACCTCAAGTGGGAGCTGAACATCAGCTCCCTCGTCAAGAAAGCACAACAGAGGATGTACTTCCTGCGGCAGCTGAAGAAATTCAACCTGCCAAAGACAATGATGGTGCACTTCTACACAGCCATCACTGAGTCCATCCTCACATCCTCCATCACCATCTGGTACGCTGCTGCCACTGCCAAGGACAAGGGCAGACTGCAGAGTGTCATTCGGTCTGCAGAAAAGGCAATTGGCTGCAATCTGCCGCCGCTCCAGGACCTATACGCCACCAGGACTCTGAAGCGAGCTGGAAAGGTTGTGGCTGAGCCCTTCCACGCCGGCCACAAACTCTTTGAGACACTCCCCTCTGGCAGGAGGATGAGGTCCATTAGGACCTCAACCACACGCCACATAAACAGTTTTTTCCCCTCCGCCACTAGCCTTATCAACAAGGCCACCCACCCTGACTCTCTCCACACTCCACCTCTGGCTCCTCATGCCACTGTACCTACTCTGCTGTAGCATTCCTTTTTACTACTGTTTAACTTATTTTATTATTTATTTACATTAATTTTATCGTTATTAATACATACTGTGTATATATGTTTATACTTATATTGTTTATATTATTTTTATCCTTCTTATATTTGAATGTGTGACATGCACCAACAACACCATGGCAAATTCCTTGTATGTGCAAAAATGTACTTGGCCTTTCTGATTCTGATTCTGAAAAGGAGGAATTATTCTGTTTCTGTTCCCAGGAGATGACGAGAAGGAAAACTGTGATTGTGTAAATTTGTTCCCAGTAAAATCTGCTTTTTTGTTAGCAGCCATGGAATGTGGCTGGATTAAGCGGATAAGAGGGTTTCAGACTCAATGAGGGAATGACTGAAGTAAGACCAGGTGGCTGTGGCTCAGGAGGGACAACGGTCGTCCACTAAGGAACGTGAAGGTGGGTGGTTCAATCCCTGGCCCCTGCAGTCTACATGTCAAAGTGGCCTTGTGCAAGAGACTGAACCCCAAACTGGGAGTGTTCTGTGAATGTGTGTCCCTCCCCAGTTGATACAGGTACCGTAGCACCTTATATGGTAGCACTGAGTGGTCGCTAAGACTAGAAAAGCCCTTTATAACTGCAGTACATTTGCCATAATGTTTATTTCACTTGTTATGTTTACTGGATGACAATAAAAGGTAGCAGAGATGTCTAGCTTAGAACTTTAAGTGATCCAAAAATAAGTTCACATAGCTAATAATATTAAGTGTTCTTATTCAGATTGATATCATGTGACACATCTTACGTGGTCTAATATAGATGTAAAAATTAACCAGTACGCATCAGAAAACACACGCGAAGAGTCAGAGATACAGCTTTGTCGATATACAGCCACAGATCCAAACCAAATTCTGTCAAATCGGTCAAAAATCAATGTCTGACACAATCCCCAATCCTTTCTACCACACACAATGCTGCTTGAAAGATTGGATTTACAGTCTGCAAAATGTGTAGCTGTACCACAAATCCAGCTATTAATTTAGGAAGGCAAGGTGGACACTGGTGGGAACGTTTTAAGCTAGCATTAGCTGCTAACGCTACTTATTGCACACTGGCCCCTGACTACTCCCAGTTGAAGAATATAACTGAAACCATAAGCTTTTGTATTTAGAAGGGTTGCTGAAGTTACCACATTTATATTGATTTATTATTATTTATACTGACTCTGGAAACAAAGTAAACAATACCCAGTCAGCAGTATTTCAGTGAAAAATTGCTCTTTCTTTGGGATCTATATAGGGGTGGAACAATAAATGTATTCGTATTGAACCGAAACGGTACGGGCGTCTCGGTTCGGTACATGAATTTACACGGAGAATACACGGTATAAAAATAAATAAAACTCACGTGCAAATGAATTAATGTAATGTGGAACTACTGTTACATATGCGTTTCTTAGGGACACCTAATCTGTAGCCCCGCCTTAGCTCTGAAGCTCCCAAGCTCCGCCTACATGTCGAGTCGGTCCAGTGAGTCCACACGAAGCAAACTAGTCCCTTCCATATACTTTTTGGAAGGGATTTTATTTTTAGGCCATATCGCCCAGCCCTAACGTACTGTAGCTGTATCTCTTCTTGCCTCGACCACAAATGGCTTCCAGGCCCATTTGCATCGCTGTTTGCTCCGCTGTTTGCTCCACCGTTAGCTGTTAGCTTCGCTGTTTGCTGCTAGCTCCGCTGTTAGCGTGTGAAGCTAACGCCACAATTCGCCAACTGCTCTGTGTAACCGAAGCTGCTCTTTTAACACCCCTGCTCTGTGCATTCACATATAAGAGCAGCGCTTGTCTCCCATATCACACTACTAGCTGATTGTCTTTTTTTGTTTACAAGTTCCAGATGGAGTCTGGAGATGATGTGGGGTAGCCTACTTATTGTTTACTGTTTACATCTTACTTTATATGCTTCAGGCTGTGCAGCTAGCTCAGGGGAGAGACTGGATGACACTAGGTGGTACAGCCTGAGACATGCACAATAAAAAAAATTGCCTTCTGCATTTTTGTTATGCTTTTCCCTCCACTGTACCGAACCAAACCGTGATGTCTGACCCGAGGTATGAACCAAACCCGTTCCACCCCTAGATCTATACATTTCTACATGTAACAGGCCAGAAAGGTCAAGACCTACCTCCCTGGAGAAGAACTCAACAATTTTATATGATTAAATTCAGCTCATCTGGGAGATCGTTACTGATCCCATTTCTACACTCCCCATAGTTTCACAGCAATGACACATAAACATGACAGAGTCCATGAATCACAGCTCTGTGCTCCTTAAAACCCAACTGGATTTCAAAATTAACTGCTAGTGGGAAATCTGTTTCAGACATTATGTTGGAAAAATGAACTAATCTTAACAAGGAAAAAAAAAAATAGGTGTTACATTTTAGTTGACAATCCAAACAACCGAGCTGACAAGTAAAATGAAATTTCTCTCCCCACGGAATTTTGCCTGCTGAGCAAACAAACAGTTACTAATCAGAGACTATTTCATCCGTATCTCTTTGTTTTGGCGTCTGGTTCAGCAGGGGAAGACCATCTCCGTATAAAACCCATGTTAAAGGAATCCAGCAGCTGAAATATCTCAGGATTCAGAACTGGGTCCAAGTTGAGAACAATTCAAGATGTCCTACCCCTCATTTAAATTAACTATTGGTCTTGTGCTTTCGGGCTGAAATTAATGGTATTTACAACATAGCACTCGGTGACTGCAGTGTTTTATGAAGGGGATTTCCATCTATAAAAAAAACCTAACCATTCACATATGTTGAAACATCATACAAATTTCATTAAAAAAATCTCAACTTATGGTCCAATAACTAGCTTTATCAGGAGCTTTCAACTATATCATACAATCTTCGTAGTTTGGTTATTTGTTCTGTAGCTTGATTTGATGAGAATGTATAATACATTTGAAAGCTCTGAAAATCGCTGATGAAGACTGTATGATACAGTTTAAAGGGGTGATAGAATGATTATATAGGGTATTTCACAATGTTCCTTAAGGTCTCCTAATAGGGTATGTAACATTGGTTGGGCTGAAAATGGCCCGAGTGCTATTCCATGGGCCCTTAACTACCCTGTGAATATGGCCCTATTTGGAACAAGAGCTTTTCTTCCAAATATGGTATGCTCATGAATATTTAGATGAGCGCTGATTGGTTGAGCGAACCACATACACATACAGTGGAGACAAGACAGCAGGTCTCATATTTCAGACACTGCAGTGTTATACGTTGTTTGTCTGCTATTTCGTTATTAAATTCACTTCTGAGACTTTTTTATGCGAGAAATCAACTATATAAAGCTCAAATATGGGCCATTTTACGAAAATTGATGGCTAATTGCAAATTTGGTAAGATGTGTCAGACTTCAGGAGCTCCACACATTCTGACAAGAAAGCGACAGCCTGCTGGGCTCCATACCCAGGGCAAAGTCACCGTTTCTGGGTTACAGGACTACGCGTAGCTGGCCGGCTGCGAGCTGCCGGCATAACTATCGTATATTTACACTTTGAATTTCGTCACGGCATGTATATCACAGCTACCCTAAGGTCTTACCTTTGTAAGACCTTAGGGTAGCTGTGATATACATGCAGCTAACACTTTTTTATCCGATTTCAATTTAAAGCATTTC
Source organism: Sander lucioperca (assembly GCF_008315115.2). Lineage (NCBI taxonomy): Eukaryota > Metazoa > Chordata > Actinopteri > Perciformes > Percidae > Sander > Sander lucioperca. The sequence continues at coordinate 1,279,565 of NC_050189.1, forward strand.
TGTGAATTTCAGAGGTCTCGTTAGGAGGAGGCAAGCTAGCTCTCATTGATAGAGCTCCATCCAGCTCACTCGCAGACAAGAGGCGTTTATTTCCCGATCGTTTGTTTAAATAACTCAACACACATATCCATTATAAGATTAACTGGAACCTGTGGTAAAAGATTGCGGGCGTAACAAGCTCGCTGACCGCGCTCTCATTCACACACACCGGTCATTTAGCAGGAAGAGGGGAGGGAGAGCAGCGAGCTGCAGGCCCTGGAGCTCTGTCAGGGCAGCGCCGTTTGGCAGTCCAGTAACCCAGAAACGGTGACTTTGCGCGGGTATGGAGCACGGCTGCCGGCCGTGACGGAGCTCCATCTAGCTCACAGTGGGCCGGGGTCTGTGAAGGAAGACAGGCCGGGTGGCGAGTCAGCAACCCAAGCAACACTGGCCGCTGAATTCCGACACGCAGTCAGACAAAATTTGCAATTAGCCATCAATTTTCGTAAAACGGCCCATATTTGACCTCTACATAGTTGATTTCTCGCATAAAAAAGTCTCAGAAGTGAATTTAGTGATAAAATAGCAGATGAACAATGTATACAATTTCTGAGATCTGCGCAACCTATTCAGAAGACTACCTGATCTCAGATCAGTGGTGTAGCCTATGTAAATGTTGGGGTGTGACAAAGATAGAGACCAAAGCCAAATAAGGTACAGCCACATAGTTGACGTCAACTATGAGCTTCGTTGAGATTTGCCCGTTTTCAGAGGCAGTTTCAAATTGTGAGATTTGCAGAGGAAAGAGGTGTCAATGGGATTTTGAGGTTCTATGTATGTCCTAGTTACCCACCAAACTGTCGTTATTCAACTATGACAAGGTAAAATTGGTTTTGCATTCTATCAGAAAATTGCTGATAAGGAACGTATAATACAATTGACAGGATACAGCAGAGGATGTACTTCCTGCAGCAGCTGAAGAAGTTCAATCTGTCAAAGACTATGATGGTTCACCTCTACACTGCCATCATTGAGTCCATCATCACCTGCTCCATCTCTGCTAAGGACAAGGGCAGACTGCAGAGTATCATCCAGTCTGCTGAGAAGGTGACTGTTATTGCCACTATTCGTCACACCCCGAACCGGCACCGTCAGACACCGCCTACCAAGAGCCTGGGTCTGTCCGAGGTTTCTCCCTAAAAGCCACTGTCGCACTAAATGCTTGCTCTTGGTGGATTTACTAGAATAGTTGGGTCCTTGTATGTTAGAGTGTGGTCTAGACCTACTCTATCTGTAAAGTGTCTTGAGATACCTCATTATGATTTGAATTGAAAATTGAATTGGTTGCAATCTACCGTCTCTCCAGGACCTGTACGCCTCCAGGACACCGAGGCCGGCAGGAAAGATTGGGGCCGATCCCTTCCTCCCTGTACACAATTTTTTTTTTTTTTTTTTTTTAAATACTCCCAGGGTCCGAAATTAACACTCGCCAGACCTGCACGACAGACAAGTCCACAGCGGTCCGTGGCGAGGATGTCCGAGCCTGTCTGCACTCATCCCCCTGCGAGGTGTCAGCTGTGTGTCTGCCTGGCATACTCTCTGTGTAGGACGGTCGATTACACCCGCCTGTTCTCACTAATATAGTGGCGATGTGTGTCACGGAGCTCTCTGCTGTGAGCGCTGTCCAGCAGAGAGCCACGAGCAGAAAAAAAGAGCAGCTTAAAATGCAACTTTCTAGTGCTAAGTTAGCACTAGCAAGTTAACTAGCAGTTAAGAAATAGATTGTTTAGCCTATTTTTCTTTTATCATGCAAAACGTTTTGAATAACTTTTTAATTACCGTTTTAATAATATTTCTTAACTGATAGTACAACACAGTACAGACAAAATTCTTATTGTTCGTTAACGGTTAAACGGTTAATCATTAACATCCCTATCAGCAGGACTTGCAACCCCAAGCAGAAAGTTTTATGTGATGTATGTACACAATTAAACATTTTATATATGCTTCGCCGGTGGACTTTTTAATCTACCAGCCAACTTGGCGAGTCAAAAAGTTAATTTCGGACACTGAACACTCCCCTCTGGCAGGAGGCTGCGGTTTATCAGAACCAAAACATCACGCCACAAAGAGAGTTTCTTCCTGACTACAGGGGGCCTCATCAACAAGGCCCGGGATCCCCACTAACACAGTCTCTTCCTTAGAAGTGTTCCCTACTTGGCAATAAATCCTGATTCCGAGTTAAAAGCTTTTAAAAAAAGCAAGTAAGTGGACCTTGAATTGTGATTTTCTGAAACTCAAATTAATACTGCCACTATATCAGACGATAGCGCAGCCTGCCGCAGACAGACCCAGATCTGCTTCAATGCCCCCTTCGACTTGCCGTTGGAGCCCCCGGGGCAGCAGGGTCTTCAGGAGAGCCCCATGCAGCCTGACTCTGCGTGGTAAAACTGAGATCCCAGTAGCGCTAGCTTCACAGCGAAGCGTTCAGGTCCAGTCAAAACGATGCAGCTTAGCTGGCTTTCAGCGCCAACCGGGTGTGTGAAATCAGAGGGGAGTTGACTGCTGGAAGACGTTTTGGCGCTGGTGATATTCCTTTGGCGCTGGCTAAAACCTCTTTGGGTGCGCCCAAAATTTCTCGACGACACAACAGATGCTACAACATTACATTTTCAGAATATGTGTTAGCTAGAGATAACACATTATTAATCTTTTCCTTAGAAGGTAATATTTTAAGTGTGTATGATTTATTTTGGACCGCACAGGTGGTAAGCCTCTCTTTGGTGGTCTAAACATAAATACATGGCTATTACTGTCTCATTTAGCGCCTTTGCTCGTTTTACGGGAAGGACATTTTCTTTCATAAAGGTGGAACTTTTCTGATGGTAGTAGAAGCGAGGCGGACTGCTTCTGCTTTCCAACGCAATAGGAAACCGAAACCCTGCAACATCTTTTAATGTAATTCCTTTACATGGAGTGTCAATAAAACAGAGTGTGTTTAGTAACCGACCTCTTTGCCTTTACATGATCCCTTATCCATGGTCGCTGTTGTTGCTCATTTTAATTACCCAGTTCTTCTTGTGAGTTTAAATAACCAGAAATCTTAATTTTCTACGCACTAGAGAGTTTTCCCACGAAAGTCCTTCCAGACATTTGGTATTTACCACAAAAACTAAAATGCTCTTATGAACTGGATGCAAGTGACTTACTTCTGTTAGCAACAGATGTTCATTTCCAAGTAAATATTAAAGATTATGAGTTTATTGCTGCTGTGGAGTCTTACCTTGGTCCTTGCAGTCGCTGTGTCCGTTCTCATGCGGGGCTTCACCGTCGGAGCTCGGTCTGTCACACGATGCCTTCTGGTAGTTAGGGCACAAGAAGGTACAAAGTGAACAAAACTGTACTTTCCCGAAAAAAGACTAATGAAATAATGCACACAGCTGTCCAATTACAATGTACATTGTAAAAAACCCTTAAAGGGATACTTCACCAATTTAGCATTAAACTTTGTATCAGCAGAAACACGTTAGTATTTTTGAATGACCGTGCTTCCCTCCCTCATGTCCTCCTGAGAGGAGAGATCTCTGTATTGTGGGTCTGGAAAGAGGCAAAGGATGACAGCCAGTACTAGGAGCTACTTCCTCATAGCCCATAGGGGGTTGGACTGTCGGCTTTTTCCAGAGATTGCCGAGGTAAAAACGAGTGTCAGCCATTTGAATCATCGCTTAGCTTCTCAGCAGAAACTGTTAGATTTATTCATCCCGAAGGAAATTTTAGAACAATTATGTGCATTCAAACTACCGCACATGTGTACCACCGGGATACATTGGTACTGATCGGAGAATATACAGGACACTTTATTACAGACGGAATACTCAACACACTACGCGAGCTTCGCCCGCCGGCTATTGAGACCAGCGGTGTTGCTCGATGCATCTGGCCTGTAAAGGGACATCATCAGCGGGGAACGTTGAACGAATGCGTCGGTGGAAAGCTAACGCTAGCCGGCCACCTGTTCCATCAATCCTGCTTGCAAGTGTCCACTCATTAGACAACAAACTGGACTACATCCAACTTCAACGAAACTCCCAACGCGAGTTCAGAGACTGCTGTGTTTTTGTGATTTTGTGAAATATTGCTGTACCGGACTATCCAGCCTGCCGCTCTATTGCCGGGTAAGACTAGTCGAGGTGTGCTGTGTTAACACGGACTGCCTGTTGCAGAAATGGGTTGCTTGTATCCATCGAACAAACTGCTGGTGGAGTTTGTGACTGTAAAATGCCGACCATTCTACATCCCACACAAATTTACGGCTGTGTTTATACTCTGTGTTTATACCACAGCCCACCAAGCGCTAATGCTAGTAGCTATGTGTTAGCTGAACTTTACGGAGCATATAATGTGTGTGCACTAAATGTAGCCTGTTTCGTATGTTGTTTTTATATAAGGTCATTTTTATATATTTTAAATGTGTAACACCACTTGAGCCACGGTGAAACGTTGTTTCGTGTATATGGTTGAAATGACAATAAAACACTTAAGTTTAGTTGATCGTCTCACTGTCTGTGTGTAAACGGTAGGCGTGGCTTGGGAGTAGACGCTAAAGCAGCGAAGCAAGTGCATTCTGGGATTTGGTGTCTTTCATCCACATGAGCCAAAAACAGATTTTCTGGCTTTTCTCGGCCTAGAAGCCACCAATTTCTAAAAAAAAAATTCACATTTCTACTAAATAAGTGACCCAATTTAAAGATATATTCATCTTTCCAATATCCGTTTAAGAGCATCTGCAACACGTTATAGATGAATAATTAGGCGGGGCTGTGTTTGCTGTGCCAAGTTGGGAGCAGTTTGTCATTAAGGAGCCTCTGATAGAACTCATTTTCCACCACTAAACATACAGGCACACACATATGCAGTGGGTACAGTATGTCTGCAGTGGTATGTTACCTGCTTTTCCCAATGAAAAACCAATAAGCCAGTGTTTTCCCCTCAGCCAAACTGAATATACTGTAGTCTTATTTGGCAAACAGCTTTTCCCACCCGGTGGGATTGTGTTCAATTATGCCAAGAAAAGAGGTCCTCATGGGATGGAAGTATATTTGCACATGTTTTTCATTGTTGCCCACCTGGATGTCATCAGAAGACCCCGACCTTTGGATTATGAGCCCTTTGTGGGGATACACCAATTCTGGGCCGATACTGATGTTTAAAATAACAATTTGGCCGATACCATTTTGTTGTCGTTTTTCCCCTTTTGTTACTGAGAAACGAAAGAAATCATAAGAAATAGGCTAACTGAAGTGTTTTAAAGTAATTTATCCCTTCATTACACATCTTTCAGTACTACAAAATATTTGTTAAACAAATAAAATGTAAATGTAAAAGCCATTACAAAAGCAATAAAATATTAATATATTATCCTTAGAGAGAGTAACACTGCTTTTATCAAGTTCAAATCCATTGTCCACACTCCCGTGAGGCTAAGCATACTCACACGAGCTAGCAGCTCATGAATGTGTGTGGAGGTTGTAGATTTTGGGGAGACAGACATCAGCAAAATGATGACTGGGCTGTGTGTAGGCTTGAACAGCTGGTCACCTAACGCGATGAAGTCCATCACCTCGTTAGTAATCCATTCATATTTGGCGCTGTCCGTGGGGGATTTTTTCCCCTTTCTCAATGCTGTGGTCTACCCGACACGGTGTAACACTCCCACATGTCCCACATTTTCTTTTACTGTAAATAAACGGCCCCCTTTGACCTCTTACATTATACGTCAGCCTCGTGTCCAGTCAGTGGCTTCTTCGAATCAGCAGCTGCAGTAGCAGCATATGCTAGCAGACTGTTGTCCGAGCGGACCGCTAAACAACACACAAACATCTGCCACTGTCATCGGTGAATGCCATCTTATTTGCCAATATGCCGATGGTAGTCAACGAGGCAAACATTGGCCGATACCGATGTTCTGCCGATGCATGGGTGCATCTCTAGCCCTTTGTCTTGAGAACTAACTGAAAAAAATCCAACCTGGACCAGAGGGGAGGACCAGGCCAAGGTATTAGGAGAGAAGAGCTTCCCATCAGGGTGCACTTTACAAACTAAAATTCATCTTGTGGGCCATGCTCTAAACATTACAGGGTGACAATACTGTTGTAGATTTTCGTCTCATTCCTCATTGTCAGAGTGTGATTACAAAATCACCACAACACATGTTAACGATTATTAGCCACAGCTGATATACAGTAATGTGCTGCTCGCAATATTTGTCATTTCAAGAGACAGTCAGCTCTGGTACAGTAAGCCTGTACCAGAATGTTTTGTTTACATTGCTTTTTGCTACAAAAACAGAGCAAAGGAAAAGAATTTGAGTTTACAAATCAAGCAAACCTGGAGCCAGATCCAAGATGGTGGTGATGGCGCAGTGGATATGACACATGCCTTTGGTGTGGACGACCTGGGTTCGACACTGTGATACATCAACCAATGTGTCCTGAGCAAGACACTTAACCCCTAGTTGCTCCAGAGGCGTGCGACCTCTGACATATATAACAATTGTATGTCGCTTTGGATAAAAAGCGTCATTACATGTAATGTAATGTAAAAGATGGAACCATCCATCGGAACCATATCCTACTACAGAAATAATCATTTATGGGAATATACAACTTAAGATACAAAAACAAGCGAAAAGAAATCACTGCAGACTCTCAACACCCTCTCTTTCCTGAATATGAACTTCTGCCATCAGGGAGAAGAGTATGTGTGCCGAGATGTAAAACTAACCGTGGATTTCCACAGGATGCGGAACGTCTGCGGACCGGCTCCGCTGCGGAACGGCTGCGTGCTCCGCCGTCCGTCAATACCCACCAGGTCCGGATTTGTTGCGTAACGGCTGCGGCCAGCCGACCACGAGATCTCGCGAATTCACGTATGTTCGTGCGATATAACAGGATTTAGTTTCTATAAACAGAACCACAAAACCAACAACAGTTTGTTTCCATCCAGAGGAGTAGAGGGGAAACAACTCTGTGCTGTGTTTTCAAGGTGTAGTGCAGGGAAATATGACCTGCCGTGAGCACCTGCCGTAAGGTGTATTTTATTTTGAAAAGTATCCGGATGTTTTATTTTGTTTCTGTGCTCGACTTCCTGTCCCGCACAATCTGAATTGTGCTGAATTGCTGCGGAGCTCTCCGTCGTCCGTCAAAAATAGAAGCTCTGCGTATCTGCTCCGGAGGGCTGCGGACTGACGGAACTGGGACGGAGTAGGGACGCAGACGTTCTGCAGTCAGTGGAAATACACACATTGACTTTAATGGAAACCTAATGACTCCGTCGACGTTCCGGAGACGTTCCGCAGACGTTCCGCATCCAGTGGAAATTGCCGGTAACAGACTTAAGTTATCGTTTATTCCAACGTCTATCAAGCTGCTGAACTCCAATAGGAAATATTAGTACAACAGAGCAAAAGTGCAATAGATACACCAGCACTTTTTGCACTTTAATTATTACAGTCACTTTTTAAGATGTCGTACAGTCATATGTGTCCTCCCTTTATGTCCTAAGCTGCTTCGTTGATCTTAGGATGTTATGTTGATTTTATGTCAATTTTAGAATGTTTTTTCTGCTACAGGTTTGTGTTGTGAGTCAACAGATTGTAGCACTATGCCCAAGACAAATTTCCCGTTGGGGACAATAAAGTGTATTCTATTCTATTCTAAGATTACAGCACTGATCAGCGTATGTGTGTGTTTACCTTTTCCAGTTCAGGTTTGTGCACTGGTGATCCAGATCCAGCTCCATCCAGGTCTACACCCCCATTAACACACACCTCTCTCATCACCTGGAAAACACAAGGCAATACAGCATTATCTTATGAGGCTAACAGAAAGTCCCCACTCATCCTGATCACCCTGTCTAACTGGGCAGTGGAATGTTAGGTCCTAACCGTGATCAGAAGACATGGGTGGATCCCTTATTTAAAAATCCTAAAATATTTCCTCACACCATTGCCACATAATTAAGCAGCTGATTGCTTCAGCCTGGGAGGCATGCCTTGGGTAATGCAGGCCACATGTACACATGTGCTCAACTCCACTCCCTCCTCTCTCATATCCCATCATGCTACTGAATGGAAGCCAAGGGATCATAAGGCAATACAGAGCATGCAGTGTAGGAACTACAGGAGGCAGAGAGCAAGCATGCATGTGAGGCAGGGGCCGATGGAGGGACGGGGGTGTCTGCTACACACATTAGACACCACAGAGTTTTACAGTGTGCATGGAATCCTTATTGCAATAAGGTCTAGTAGGGGGGAATGAGATCTGCAGGTCTCTGGACGGGGCGCCAGCGTGCATTACCGAGACCTTGCTGGATCTGGCAACCCAGCATCAGATCGGCCAATTAGAGGCGTGTGACAGTGACAGGACTGTATGGAGATGAGCGGTGGGCAGTGACACACACACACACACACACACACACACACACACACACACACACACACACACACACACACACACACACCATCTCCACAAGCATTTTGAAGCATCTCTTGCCATGCAGGCTCCTCAGCTCATTGGTTTTGGCTCGGAGGGAGCATAATTGGGTTTTGCGGTGGAAATGACAGACTGTGGCTCCATGGGTTTGGCTCAGAGGCCGGAGAGTGGGACAGACTGCAACATCATGTCTATCTTCCACTGGAGAGCTACGTTGGCAGACGGTGCTATGTAGGTCTGATGATGTACTACAAATCAAACTTGAGGAGGTAGTGGGGCTGTGTGTGGTAGTCTTGGGTGCTGAAACACTATATTCAATAAAAGAATATGCTGGTGATGGACAGCTACTCTTGCATGCGTTAGATATTGAAGTCGTTTTAATACATATTCACAAAGCCTACATGTACAGAACTATTTTAACCAAAGTGTAGTGAAGATGTGAAAACATATTGTATTCCAGTAACAGCAGACTACATAGTTCAAAAAAGTATTTGATGCCTCTACCCAGTTGAGATATATTTGGCAAAACATCAGAAAACTTTATAACCAACCATTATTAAGAGCTTTACTCATGTGACTGCATATAATAGGACTTTTTGTTGGACGCAATTCTGATCATTTCCATAAAAATGGTTCTCCATGCTCTCTGGCTCTCTTGCCCTTGGCTGCACTTAGCATACACAATTGACCCGAGGACTTCAGTGATTTTTTAACCATCCTGCCGAAGCCGTCCCGAAATAAATGTGGACCGTCTCAAATTTAAAATCATTGTTTTTCTACAGTATCATCAGTTAAAATCATTCAAAGTGACATTTAACACTAGAACCGCCAGAGCCGACGCCATTGGGCTTTGTGATTCAAAAATGTAAATCATTCCGTCATTGTTCTTGCTATGTTTCCCTCCTGCCCTGACTTATTTCTGGCTCAGTAACATGGGGTGCGTCAATCAGGATCAGGATTGAGCTTGAGAATAAATGCTGTGGTAGGTGGTGTAGGATGGCCATGCACTGTCAGTGTGCAGTAAACAACAATGATGAACTCAGGATTGTAGAGAAGCCGTGTAAAAGCACACTTGAGCAGATAAACTGTGAATACACAAACTCACTTTTCCCAAAATTAGTGCAGAAAAAGAACAAGAAAATAGAAGTTAAGAGGAAAGATATTAGCCAGAGACAAAGAAAACCAGGTCATACTGTAGCAGAAGACAAGAGATATACAATACATACAATAAAAAAAGCAATGGAAAGGTTGAGGAGAATAGGACACAATATAGACATGGGTATTCCATAAACACATCATTAGCAGACAACATCTGGGAGAATCATTAGTGTAACTAGCAGGCTTTGGGAAATCTCTTAGCTTTCCCTTTCATTACTGTCTTTCTCCTTTTTCCTCACTTTGCTTCCTCTCCCCTTCTTTTTCTGTTCACTCTTTACCAGCTCTTCCTATTTCCGTCCCTCATCAAGAAATCTTATACAGCAATTAAAAAAATAATGAAACTAAGAACCAGGTGTGGACGGGGCCTGTGGCACACGAGCCGTTCCCTGGACCTGAGCCTGCTCTGACTATGTACAAGTATGAATGAAGTGAAGGTGGAGAGGGCATTATCTAAATCGGTAGCAGACGCTGGCTCTGGGGACATGGAATGTCACCTCTCTGTGGGGGAAGGAGCCGGAACTGGTGCGGGAGGTGGAGCGCTACCGGTTAGATCTGGTGGGGCTTACCTCTACGCACAGTCTCGGGTCTGGAACCATACTCCTGGATAGGGGTTGGACTCTTTTCTTCTCTGGAGTTGCCCAGGGTGTGAGGCGCCAGGCGGGTGTGGGGATACTCACAAGCCCCCGGCTGAGCGCCGCTACGTTGGAGTTTACCCCGGTGGACGAGAGGGTCGCCTCCCTACGCCTGCGGGTTGTGGGGGGGAAAACTCTGACTGTTGTTTGTGCATATGCACCAAACAAGAGTTCGGAGTATTCGGCCTTCTTGGAGACCTTGAGTGGAGTCCTATATGGGGCTCCAGTAGGGGACTCCATAGTTCTGCTGGGGGACTTCAACGCGCAGGTGGGCAATGATGGAGACACATGGAGAGGCGTGATTGGGAGGAACGGCCTCCCTGATCTAAACCAGAGTGGTTGTTTGTTGTTGGACTTCTGTGCTAGTCATGGATTGTCTATAACGAACACCATGTTCGAACATAGGGATGCTCATAAGTGTACTTGGTACCAGAGCACCCTAGGCCAAAGGTCAATGATCGATTTTATAATCGTTTCATCTGATCTGAGGCCGTATGTTTTGGACACTCGGGTGAAGAGAGGGGCAGAGCTGTCAACTGATCACCATCTGGTGGTGAGTTGGGTCAGGGGGTGGGGGAAGACTCTGGACAGACCTGGTAAGCCCAAATGGGTAGTGCGGGTAAATTGGGAACGTCTGGAGCTTCGGTGGAGCTTTTCGTGCATCCCTGTGGAGGTTGGGGGCATTGAACCCGAGTGGACAATGTTCAAAGTTTCCATTGCTGAAGCTGCGGCGAGGAGCTGTGGTCTTAGGGTCTTAGGTGCCTCAAGGGGCGGTAACCCACGAACACCGTGGTGGACACCGGTGGTCAGGGAAGCCGTCCGACTGAAGAAGGAGTCTTTCCGGGATATGTTATCCCAGAGGACTCCGGAGGCAGTGGCAAGGTACCGAAGGGCCCGAAGGGCTGCAGCCTCTGCCGTGAAAGAGGCAAAGCAGCGGGTGTGGGAGAGGTTCGGAGAAGACATGGAGAAGGACTTTCGGTCGGCACCAAGGTGCTTCTGGAAAACCGTTCGCCACCTCAGGAGGGGGAAGCGGGGAACCATCCAAGCTGTGTACAGTAAGGATGGGACGCTGTTGACCTCAACTGAGGAGGTAATAGGGCGGTGGAAGGAGCACTTTGAGGAACTCCTAAACCCGACTAATACGCCCTCTATGGTAGAGGCAGAGCTGGAGGATGATGGGGGATTGTCGTCAATTTCCCGGGTGGAAGTTGCTGAGGTAGTTAAACAACTCCACAGTGGCAAAGCCCCAGGGATTGATGAGATCCGTCCAGAAATGCTTAAAGCTCTGGGTGTGGAGGGGTTGTCTTGGTTGACACGCCTCTTCAACATTGCGTGGAAGTCGGGGACGGTGCCTAAGGAGTGGCAGACCGGGGTGGTGGTTCCCCTTTTCAAAAAGGGGGACCAGAGGGTGTGTGCCAATTATAGCGGTATCACACTTCTCAGCCTCCCTGGTAAAGTCTTCTCCAAGGTGCTGGAAAGGAGGGTTCGGTCGATAGTCGAACCTCAGGTTGAAGAGGAACAATGCGGATTCCGTCCTGGTAGTGGAACAACGGACCAGATCTTTACTCTCGCAAGGATCCTGGAGGGAGCCTGGGAATATGCCCAACCGGTCTACATGTGCTTTGTGGATCTGGAGAAGGCCTATGACCGGGTCCCCCGGGAGATACTGTGGGAGGTGCTGCGGGAGTATGGGGTGAGGGGGTCCCTTCTCAGGGCCATCCAATCTCTGTACAACCAAAGCGAGAGCTGTGTCCGGGTTCTCGGCAGTAAGTCGGACTCATTTCAGGTGAGAGTTGGCCTCCGCCAGGGCTGCGCTTTGTCACCAATCCTGTTTGTAGTATTTATGGACAGGATATCGAGGCGTAGTCGGGGTGGAGAGGGGTTGCAGTTCGGTGGGCTGGGGATCTCATCGCTGCTCTTTGCAGATGATGTGGTCCTGATGGCATCATCGGTCTGTGACCTTCAGCACTCACTGGATCGGTTCGCAGCCGAGTGTGAAGCGGCTGGGATGAGGATCAGCACCTCTAAATCGGAGGCCATGGTTCTCAGCAGGAAACCGATGGAGTGCCTTCTCCAGGTAGGGAATGAGTCCTTACCCCAAGTGAAGGAGTTCAAGTACCTTGGAGTCTTGTTCGCGAGTGAGGGAACAATGGAGCGGGAGATTGGTCGGAGAATCGGCGCAGCGGGTGCGGTATTACATTCAATTTATCGCACCGTTGTGACGAAAAGAGAGCTGAGCCAGAAGGCAAAGCTCTCGATCTACCGGTCAGTTTTCGTTCCTACCCTCACCTATGGTCATGAAGGTTGGGTCATGACCGAAAGAACGAGATCCAGGGTACAAGCGGCCGAAATGGGTTTCCTCAGGAGGGTGGCTGGTGTCTCCCTTAGAGATAGGGTGAGAAGCTCAGTCATCCATGAGGAGCTCGGAGTAGAGCCGCTGCTCCTTTGCGTCGAAAGGAGCCAGTTGAGGTGGTTCGGGCATCTGGTAAGGATGCCCCCTGGGCGCCTCCCTAGGGAGGTGTTCCAGGCACTTCCAGCTGGGAGGAGGCCTCGGGGAAGACCCAGGACTAGGTGGAGGGATTATATCTCCAACCTGGCCTGGGAACGCCTCGGGATTCCCCAGTCGGAGCTGGTTAATGTGGCTCGGGAAAGGGAAGTTTGGGGTCCCCTGCTGGAGCTGCTACCCCCGCGACCCGAGACCGGATAAGCGGACGAAGATGGATGGATGGATGGATAAATCGGTAATAAGAAATGCAAGGACTGTTCAAGTGCTGTGCAAGAAGACGAGTTCAAGATAGGTGGACAGAAAATAAGAATAGCTGGAGAAAAAGAGTTCATGGGACAAAAGAGGAAGTGAGGGAATAATAAATAAATGAGTGACTGCTGAATGCCCGATGGTCCCAGCAACACAATCTCCAAACGCAGACACGCTACTACACTATCTTATACACCGTGAAAACAGACTGCCCTTGTGTTATCAGTTCAATATGTTTCCAATATCCAAGCACCTGACTAAATACGCAAAGAGAAACAGTTGCGTATTTAGAGCAACAATTAGTGCAGTCGTTACCAAAGTGTGGCCGCTACAGAGATGTGTATATTTTCACGGCTCTGGTTGCGACTGCCTGCGGATACCTTGGCCCCGACCAGGTTACCTACCTCAGCGCATCAATAAACAACTGCTAATCACCCTGCCGGACACATAATTAAATCAAGAAGAAAAACACAAACTGTTTTAATCTTTGTTTCTTGACAGCCATAAACAGGAAATAGTTGAAATGAGAAAAAGACAGACGAAAGCAGACACTGCTAATAATAAGACTGGTGTTTCCATCAGTGGTCTAAGGGCCAAACTAGCTCAACACTTTATTCTTTAACAAGACCCTCAGTGAGTAATGACAAAAAAAGGGTGCCTCAAAGTGCGAGTCCAAGAGTCTGTTGGTAAAACTGTAGCACAGGGGAACTGAGTTGACAGAGGATAGCAGGCAGAAATGGTTACACAAATAGCATCACACAAATGGATGAGGAGGGAGTTTAAAATAGCGCACATTATGTAGTCAAGGACAAACAAGGAATTCCAGGAGATTCTCAGAAGAGTGAGGAAGAGCAAAGGTGAGGAGGAAGAGGGGGCTGTGGGTTTTCCTTTGAATCCAAAGACCAGATGAGGCCCGTCTTTCCTCCGGTGATTGAAACTGTAAGAGCCCAGAGATGCTGGCTCTGCACCAACAACAAACGGACACAGGGGTGGACTATTTGATGTCGGGAAGGAGGGTTTGTTTTGCAGACTTGTCGAGTAGCCAGAGGGAAAGATCAGAGAGAGAAAGAGAAGACGGGGTGGAGAGGCATTGAAAGAATGTGTGATGGTCAGAGAGAGAGGGATCACAGGAGGATTACAAACATCTTCACATCTGAGTGAAACCAGCAGAACCACCTGTCCATAACAAAGCACCTAGTCATACAATGTCAGGAAACGGGCCGTCCTGGAGAACAAAAGCCAAGCTCTTCTCATACTGACAGCTACACCCTTTATTCTTTAATACTAGCAACACAATGGAAGTTACACTGCATCTAATTTCACCTCCCTGACAACAACATCCAAAATTAAACTTTCAGGCTGATCCCAAGAACGTCACCTAGAGCTGGGCAATATGGAAAAAAATCAAATATCATGAAATTTTTTGATCAAATACATTGACATCGATATTGCGGCGATATTGTAGGGTTAACAATTGGTGCTTTCACAAAGTATTAACAAAATGAGAGTGATTTTGATAAATCACCAATAATGTGGATACAGTGACTAAGTGGGTAAGACAAATAACAGAACAGCTTTAAATGTCTGGTAAATTCAGAAAATGAATTACTTTCCTGTAATGCAGACTGTAAAACCAGGAAAACACTTGTGTCATACGATATTCCGATATCCAAAATCTAAGACGAGATCTAGCCTCATATATCAACGTGGATATAATATCGATATATCGCCCAGCCCTAATGTCAGCCCAGTCCGAACTTTGCTGTGATCTATGGTGAGCAACTCTGACGCTGGTGAACGGGACCCTTTATTGTGTTTGACAGCTCTTTGTTTTATGAGTTAGTCATTTTAGAACAGCTAACAGGGTTTTAGGCCTCTTCACTGTTCAACAAGCAGATCTTTTAGTTACGTCATTCTTTAAAAAATGCTGCTTCATTTAAAACATAATACAAATATTTTTTAGTGATTAGATGTTATTTTTAAATATACACAAGTACCAATGGTTAAATTAGTGACTGTAACTGTAATGCAGTCAAAGTAGTCTATTCTTCTAGTATTTTACAATAGCATTGAATGAGATTCAACCATTTAGAACTAATAATTCCAGTAGCGCTGAGATGGAAAAGTGACTGATGGTTTGCCACTGTGGTACAGCGGTATAGCCGATCTCCTGGCGGCTTATGTGGCTCACTACAGCGGCCAGTGCCGGGGGTCCAAGTGTTCCACCGGCACGCCGTTTAACAACAGGTGGAAGTGGTAGCTACTGTCAGTGACAAACAGTAAAGTCATATCTTATATACTTGCAGATGCACTCAAAGTTAATATTAGAGCTAGCCTGAGCTAACATGGCTATTGCTAGCCTCGCTGCCGTAGCCGGTATAACTAATCAATAACAGAAATATAAAACCAACTAACGTTAACCAAATGTATGAGTTTCTCTCGTCCGTTCTGGTGATGGGACATGAGCGATGCTTTTAAAATGACAGTAAAGTAATTTCATATATCATCATTACCAATGAACGCTAAATTAATATTAGAGCTGCCTTAGCTAGTCTGACTAATCCATAGCAGAGATACAAAGCCAACAACTTTAGAGCAAAGTCAAACTATACACTACAATAAAACGTATTACTTTTGGCATGTTTAATAGTAGAACACGATCACACTTTCCATCATATAAAACTCCACATCGCGTAACGTTAACCAGGCATACGCATGGCATAAGGTTATTTAATATACCATAAGGCTACTTTGAATGAGTAATGTTAAACGGTTCGTGGCATAAGCACAGTCTGTGGGCATAAGCCATACAGTAGCAAGGCTAGCAATAGCCATGTTAGCTCAGGCTGGCTCTAATATTAACTTTGAGTACATCGACAAGAATATAAGATATGACTTTATGGTTTGTCACGGACAGCTGCCTACAAATTCCACCTTTGGTTGAAATAAACACACAGTTTACCGATGTACATATGAAAATATGTTGGCTCTATACACGCATAAAAGTATTGTGTTTTTTAAATGAGTCTGGTGGGTTTAGCGCTAGTGACCTCAGAGATGTTTCTGGTTAAACAGAAAGGTCTTAAAGAGGTTTTAAAAAGGTCTATCTCTGTAGGGATCCTTTCCATAATGTTTTCAGACACTTAGAATAATAATCTGAGCCTGTCAATGGCAAAAACAGAACTTTTAGTGGACAAAATTGACAATGCGCATTCCCATATAGGGTTACATTACCCTTTAATACCACTCTCTATGGTCAAATTAATTAATGGTTAACTTAAAAATAATTGGAGAACTTGACAAAACTGACTCCACTCAAGGGTCACTTATTGTTTGTCCTGGGGCTGCTGAGAATACAGTATCACATGGTCTTCATCAGCAAGTGAAGATTGTTCAGTAGTCACAAATCTGTACATGTTTACAAACATTTATCTGCTGATGAAGACCAGGTGATCTGGGTGAAAGATCCAGAAGAAGCAAGTGGACCATGAGGGCAGATTGTTTTGACAAGTGATCCAAACACGTTTTAATTAAGCATAACCCATGGACAGTGGTGTTAGTAGAATTTAAATGACTTCATCTGGTGGAGCCACATATCAGACTGCTCTTATTCTGCATTAATGCAATCTGCTGTAAGAGTAGTGTAGGAGCCACATATTGGATGTTGTTTATGGTCTCATTTGTGTTTTTTTGTTGATTATTGTGTTGTGCACTGATATGGCAGGTGGTGAGCGTTGTCATCGCAGTTTGAGTGGAAGTGATACTCTATTTGTTTGCTTCACCTGTGCACCTGGGTTGGCTGAGGGGGTGAGCCTGGGAGCGAACACTTTCTGTTGACCGTATCACGCATCACGCTGCATTAACGCAATTATTCTACTCACCAGGTAACAATTACATTTGGTAACTGCAGTGCTAAGTGTATTTTACGTGTGGAAGAAGAAGAATAAAAATCATTGCAATAAAATCTCGAGCGCGTCACAGTGTGTATCTGTCAGTGTTTAGCCCCTCGCGGCAGCAATATTTTGGACTGCTTACAGCCGCAATAAGTAGTTTGAGGGTTTATTGTGTTACCTTGAGCCACTCCTCTGCCTGTTCTTTGCTCTGAACAGCCAGCACCAGTGCGTCTGCCCCCTGGTGGACGATCTTCAGTTCGTGCCTCTTCTTCTTGCCGTCTTTTGGGATGTGAGTGATGCTGCACCCTGACAGGGTCAGCTCCATTTGGGGGGTGTGGTCTTTGGACGACTTGTAACACTGGAGGGAGAGAAAAGGGGTCGGGTTAAACTGGATGAGCCAAACGTTGTTGCTGTATAGTTTTCTCAGGTAGGGTTGGCTACTGAAAACCGGTGCCTAACGACCGTTATCTACGGGACTGAATGACAACATATATTTTGGCTTAAATGCCCGCGCTGCTCTCTGGTGCTCTGAAACAGACGTTACAGGCAACAGAAGCATCGCTGCATGTGAGGCTAGTTAATATTACACTTGGCAGCAGGTACCGTTAGCTAGAAGCTGGCTTAAACACGGTTAAAATGTTGACAGCTAAACGCTCTAACGTGTCTGTATTTGACTGGAAAGGATTCCAACAGCGGGACATTCAACAGCCTGCAGCCAAAAACAGAGTAGACTAGCTAAGCTTTGAGACACCGTGGACACTGCCGCTGTCCGAGTTGTCAGAGAAACACCGCCAGGACATTCCACGCCCTAGTCATTATTGGACTAAGAACTTTTATTTCAACATTTTCACACATGCTGCATACAAGTATGTACATAGATCTTCTGCGGGAACCCTTTAAAGTGTGCCTTGCTGTGTGAACATGTACATCAGTGTCCCTCACCAGCAGTTTGTTATCTTTGATGACACACAGGAGCTTGGTCCACTGGCCAAAGCGCTTTTTGCGCAGAAGGAATGCACAGATCCGAGCGTCCTTCACCAGATCCATGGACGCCTCTGCAGACGGCCACTGGTGACGCATCTTCTGGCCCTTCCCATCCTCCTCTTCCTCGTCGTACGACTCGTAGGAGCTGCTCATGGCATCCGAGTCATAGTCTGAGAGGGAGGTAAACAAGGCAGAATTTTCTATCATTAAATGACAATTGAACTTAAAAAAAAAAAAAGCTACATATTTCTTTTCAGCAGCGTGTCCATTAGCTACTGTCAGTCTGTATGTATGGCTATGAGTAAACGCATTATATAAGTGATATGAATTGCAAACGAGTCTTGCCACTCACTGGCAGTGATGTATTCAGGAGCCTTTCCAGGACTTAAAGGTACTGCTTCCTCATAGTAGCCTTCTGGTAGAGAGGAGCTGGGCAGAGGGGGGGGGGCGCTGTTTGGAGGCTGCAGAAAGAACACAAACTTCCACTAGTGACAGGTTCAAAGCATATCAAATGAAAACAGCTCTCATCATTTACATTTTAACTAAGACTCTCACACAACATTACACCAACAAAGAACTAACATCTGAAGAAATCATTTATTTTATTTACTATACAAACAGACCACAGCAAACAGACTATAGCAATACTGTATATCCCCACTTTATTTAGCTGTGACAGCGAGTCAGCATAAAAAATACCAGGACCCTGAAACTGAAGATTGATTGTATTTTTTGCACTCATGCTTTTCCTACTTTGACATGTTACAATGTCTCCCGTGCAAAAGGACCCACAGTGTTTGTCATTGATTTTGTGATTGGGTTTGTCCCAAGAAAGACAATGTGTGATGTGACGTTCCAGCAGACCAGTGGAAATAAGGATTTTTTATGGATGTAAATTAACATAAAATATTGCTCTTAAATCATTGCTTACAGCAGCCCAGTGGTGTGTAGCATGGACCATTAAAGCAATATTTCTTCTGGAGCCTCATTCTAATAAGTCCATCCAGTACCAGACAAGCTCAAAGTATATGGAATGTAAAACTGTTAAGACCTTATGAGGCCATACTCTAAGTCTCTCTGAAAGGACCATGACCAAGCTGTGATGGCTGCAGACTTTTTTTTTTCCTCTAATGGAAAACCTATTTGATTTCTCTTTTTATTTTATTTACTGGTGGCATCGCTGATTTTCCACTGCCAGGCCATTAATAAGGGGAGAAACTCCATAGCGGTTATGAAACTCTATGCGCTATGGGCCATTGGTTACAGCTGACCCAATCAGGCGTCAGCGCTGCAGTGATGTCAGCATCCACTGCTGGAACAACATGGAACACTCATAAATGGGTTTGGCTGACGTGCGACTTCTTCTAAGCGTAGAAAGTATGTGTCAGTCCAACATTACAGTCATTCTGCCATAATTATGGAACTATTGAATTTAGTTTGAACTAGCACTTCGCAAAAAAAGCACCAAATTAGAGACTACACTTGAGATTGCCTGTGATTTTCTTATTGCTACATCCCTTTTGGACTAGAATGCTATTCTGAATGTTAGAATTCAGTTACATTTCCATTTGTTATTTCATTATTATTTGGTTATTCTTTGGAAAAATGATGTAGCATGCATCTATGATAGCTTTGAGTGGGCAGTTGATAAATGTGATGGGAATGATGGAATGGGAATCTGATTGGCAATAAGAGCCTGTGAGTCCGTCAGTCCTCCATCCTTCACTGCATCTTTTTTAACTGATGATGTCTACACTTTCTCTATGCTCCAAAGTAGATTTTGGGACATACTACTGAGACAGTTTCCCAGACAAAATCTTAGTTTTAGTCTAAATATCATGAATCATTATGTTGCTACTTAGTTAAAGAAAACCTGACTTTTTCTCAAAAATAGATAAACAGGACATTATTAGAGCCGCTGCTAAGAAAAAATAACTAAGGTAAGCGATTCTCAGTTGCCCAGTACCTGACCTAGAAACTGCTCCATGAAGTCAGAATTGGAGTGACTTACCCTGCAACCCTCATTGTTAACACCAACAAGCACCTAAGTCATCTCTGTCTACTGTATGGGAAGCCTTCAAGGCCACCTGTAGAGGCTGTACTGAATACCATTTTCAGTCATTGGAGCTTTGGTACTTATCAACAGCAAATATAAAAAACTGGGGAGATTACCAGGCGCTACAGGATAACTACACAGACCTCTACACACATCAAACTGCTAAGGCACATGTGTCAAACTCAAGGCCCGAGGGCCAAATCCGGCCCCTTGCAGGTTTTGATACGGTCCACATTTCAATTTAGGTTAACAATAAATTTAGGTCCACCTAGTTTTTGGTGTTTTTTTTTTTTGTTTGTTTTTTACATTTATGCGCTTTTTTCAATGCTTTAGGCACTTTGTTTTAACATTTTGGACACTTTACTCAATGTTTTGCCACTTTTTCTGAAGTTTTTGGCGCTTTGTACGATGTTTTTGGCACTTTGATGTTTTTGGCACTTTTTCAGACAAAAACACTTTTTCGGCATTTTTCCAACTTTTTTGATGCTTTTTTCAATGTATCTGTCGCTGTCTGAGGAACTTTTTTGCCAAACTTTTTTGGGGCTTTATGAGGCCCAAATGTAAGTGAGAAGACTACAGTACATGAGACATGCAATAATACAGTCAAAATATTTGACTTTTTCTCTTAAATAAACACGTCAATAATCTCTACATGTCTGGCCCTTGATGTGATTCTCATTTTCCAGTGTGGCCCTTAGGGAAACTGAGTTTGACACTCCTGTGCTAAGGTATAACAACTTATAACTCGACTCAGCCGGACCTGTGGAAAAGCTATACTGCAGTGTAAGAAATTAATAATTATTTGATTTAATAGGTTGTAGGGATGAGTTTGGGAGGAGAGAGGGACGCCGCAATTAGGTCTGAAGAGGTTAGTTATACAGGAGAGAAGGCCAAACCTTTCACAGTGCTCGTTTTTTATTTTGTGGCTTTCGATTGAATAAAAGACCAATCATATTTCCTCATTGAAGTTTTCTTTAAAATAGTGTTAAAATCTCGTCTCGTCCTCGTGAACCCAATCTCGTGTCTCGTCTCGTCTCCTGAGCCGAGTGTCTCATCACACCCCTAGTAAATCGTAAACATACAAACGGTTTTATATTTGTCTTTACATGGACATTTGTGAGAAATTACCTTCACAGCCCAGTGAAGAAAGCATTTGTTGTGAAGAGATACAGAGCTTACATGTAGAATATAGTTTAGTATTGTACATTAACTGTCAGGATGTGGGGGTGGAAAGTAAACTTAAGATATGAAAAGATTTGAAAAGTCAGGTAAATATTTCTGATAAAAAGACACCTAATAAACGTACAAAGGTAATCAAAGTAATAGTGTAGTGGTTACTGTGGCAACTGGCCCTGTGTGTTAACCTGACTACTCCAGCTTTAAATTGTCAAGACTTAACGTAGTTAGCCAAACTAAATTGTCATCTAATGCATTCTTGTTTCACTGTGTTCAAAGTTAAGTTCTTTTCTTGTCCTGTCAATACATCCCCTCTCCTCCATTAATGCATCCCACCCATTTCTCTGTTTTCTAGAAGTCGAGTGGCAGGCCAGGCCCTTAGCAGAAACCTTATTGCATCTCCTTTGGGGGAAAGAGCGCTTCGGTGAACTCATTTCTTGGCAGGGATATGCTGCCCTGCTAAACTCCAGCGCCGCCAGCGTTCTCCTCCCTACCCCAGCCCTAAAAAGAAAAAAAATCCCCAGAAGAGAAAGACAGAGGGAAAGAATGGCAGAAAAGAATGAAAGCTGTCAGACAGTATGGCACAATATCAGGTTTGAGAAGTGGATGTTAAAGTAGACGTGTTTGTGTTGGTGGAGGACTGTTGTTGATATGAGGTCTGCAGCTTCATATCTCACATCACAATGACTTCCTTTCCAAGACTTTAAGCAACAACACCATTAATAATTTAGCAGAAGCCGATTGTTTGGGTAAGCATTTTTCCCTGTGTGCCGCAGAATACATTACACTTCAGAGAATGTGATCCCATTGCTCTGCTATTTAATGACTCAGAGCTTAGAGGCACTGGGGTGCATGCACGCACTTGTGTATACAGACGCCTTTAAACACACAGTCAGACTTTTCCCTTTGCTTTCCCTGAAACAACAGGTCGGCCCTATCACTTGGGGATCTGTGGATCAATGACGCTGCAACACACTGAAACTAACTAAGGAGTTCACCGCAGTCACAATGCATCCGTGTTGACCATAAATACAAACTGCACAAACACGCGCATATGTAAAAGGTCAGTATTTCTCTTATCAGCTTCATATGCTATGCAGATCTCTAAAACATCTGTTGACTGTCTTCATATGGCAGTATCCTATCCAGTACAGATCTGGTAGGGGCTCAGCAGTCATCCTTCACAAACCAGTCTCCTTCATCCGCTTCAAATGAGATTAGATTAGATGGAACTTTAATTATCCTTGTGAGACAGAGCTCTCTCCCCCCAGGTTTAGCATTTAAGTTCAACTAAATTGAACTTTGAACCCAAACATGATAAAATCCTCTATCTTCGGTCCTACCGGACCTGAAAAAGTTAAGAGGATGAGGATACTATGTTAGAAAATTAATATTGTGATTCCTTACATTCCATTGTTGTTTAGTTTCCTAGTTGGTTTGTTGGATAATGTACTTCATTTTACGATGTGTCACTTGAGCGTTTGGTCTGAAACCTAAACATAAAATACATTAAAATAATGTGAAGAAAGATTTTTAGCTGACTTCTTTTGCTTTGAAATAAGAGACAAGGCTGCACCCTGTACGGCTTCAGAGGTTAAACCTGATCCTGAAAAAACTTACATTTTAACTAAATCAATGATTAAAAAGCAGCTCAAGACCCCCAACAAATAAACAAACCTCCTTGAGCAGAAATGGATAAAGAAAAGCGTCTTTTGAGTGGCAAGTTGAGTTTCAAAGCCCTTCCAGATGGTTCTCTCCACAAGAATAAAGTTGTCTGCATGTACTGTGGATGTGAACTGAGTTACCAACGGAGTCTCAGATACCACTTGAGCCTTAAAAGCTTGAAAAATTTCCATTTTAAAGTACATTTAGAGCAGAACTGGGACTCCGCTGCCTGCTTGTCGGTTAACAAATAATGACCGGTTGAGGAGGGTCAGAGGGTCAGAAAAAACTCTAAACTAGCATCCCTAGTCCTAACAGCATACAAGTCACTCAGATTTGTCCATGCCAAACGATTTTAAAGCAACACTCAAGAACTTTTCCCGCTTCGGTCCCCCTACAGGTTGGAAGCGGAATTGTCCATTACATTACATTGTCCAGTTCATTCGAACTACAGATCAGCTACCCGATCACACAATCAGTGTGAATCAGAGTTTTGGAAACAATATCTAAGATATCCAGACTCACTCTAAAGTCGTCAATTACCCAAAGACGATGATGTGAACTGCTTTATCAAAAACTAGTTGGTATTTTCAGAAAATTTCAAATGATAGTCCAGTGGACTTTGTCAAGATACATAAAATGTTCCACACTTTTACCAACTTGGCAGTGAAGTACAACTGGCCCTGCTGTAAAAATCTTCTTGACACAAATAACTGGATGAATGGAAGAATGTGCATTGTTACGTATTCATTTGATTACATGCAGACATTGAACAGTTTATGTGCTACTTGTATCTGCCTTCTTGAGTTTTTTTGAGAATTATTCTCGCCAAAGTTGTGAAGTAAAAGAAAAATGTATAAATAAAAATGCAAGTAAACTCCTAACCCACTTCAAGTAATTACATTTAGAGTTTCAAGGAGGTTTCCATGTGCCGTCATGGTCTGAATGCTGTTGCTCCCTGACAAAAATAGATTTCTAGAGGAAGCACTGCTCCAACCATATGAACAGAAGTATGTACAGGTCATGTGCATGGATGCATATCAGAAATGCCAGAATTCCACGTCATAATGTGTAATTATGTAGTTATAAAGGAGTCCTGACCTTGGTTTGGACTACTTGGAGTGGGAGGTATGTCTGCTGCTCCTGCCCTTGGCCTGAAACTCACATCCAAACATGTATGCCAAGTATCAATTTTTGCCCTGCGTAGGAGGACTGGACCTGAATAAATGTATCTGACACGGTGCCAATGGGACGTTGGAATGGATAAACTGAGTGGACACAGGAAAGCCACTCCCTTAGGAGAGGCTTTGGAAGGGGGAAACTGCATTTCCAATGATTCTTGGCAAATTATCCAATGTGGAAGCACATACTGTATGTTATTGCTGCAAATCCTAACAGAAATTTTACATTTGATTTGAAGGCAAACAATGGAACAATGCTGAATAAAACCAGTTGGACTCCTAACTGGTCAGTATTATATTAGTGAGTGACAACGTCACCAGGGGGATTTGTGATGTATTTTTAAAAATAGTTGTAATATTGAAGGTAGAGCTGGGCGATACGGCCTAAAATCTATATCCCAGTATAATTTGACCAGTGGCCAGTAAGCGGTATATATGACTTTTTCTCAAAATGTCAATATAATCATCACTGATTATGATCACCTGTATTGCACTATAAAGAAATGAATGTTGTCCGGACCTTCAGTTCCCCTAAGGAAAGGATTTGCTCAAAGCTTTATTTTGCCGAGGCCTACGCTCTTTTCCAGCACCACCCTGCTTCACAGTTCTACACATTCTGGGAGCTTGTAATAATAACAATAATAATAATAATAATAATAATAATACATTTTATTTATACAGCATTTATACTTTTCATGGTACTCAAAGACACTTTACAGTAAAAACCAGCACATATATCACATTAATACAGATAAACAATAAAAGCAACACATAAAACAAGCATATACAAAGCAATTAAAACCAATAAAACCAGTAACTATCAGGTGAGAAATGTAAGACTATTGTATGTGGAAAGCTAATCTGAAGAGGTGTGTTTTGATGAGTGTTTTGAATGTGTTCAGGTCAGTACAGTCACGGATGTGTATGGGTAGGGAGTTCCAGAGGGAGGGGGCTGCAATGGTGAAAGCTCTGTCACCCCAGGTACGGTGCGTGGTCCTGAGTGGTGGTTTGCGTCAGAGGAGCGGAGGTTACGGCCATTTTCAAAGTCACCTAGATGGTAGGCCCCACCCAATTTGTGATTTTTATCCCCTTAAAACAGACTAAGTTTGGTTTTTATTTCAATAATGAAAACGATTAACAAAAGCAAACAAACTAAGATCTAATCAGACTGTCCACCCTGTTGTTTGCAAGTGATCACATCAGATCTGTGTCCAGACAGAAATTATTTCAATGGTCCAGACATCACCAACCTATGTGCATGGGTTGCCATGGTATAGATGTCGACACTATTACCAACGTAGCTAGCTAACTAGCCAGTCGCTAAATTATTAGAAGTTAACAAGTTAATGTTTTATTCACACACTGTCACAGTGCAGAGTGTCACATTTGTTCAGCTCATTTTCAGTGACGTTAACCAGTGTAGCATTAAAGCATGGCAGAATTAGCAAGCTGGCTAACAAGCTAGTTAGCTTGCCCTGGGACCTCGGTGGTGTTAGCGGCATACAAAGCTTCAGAGAGCAGGCGGGCAGTGTCAGATCTGTGCAGAGCACCGGAACAAACACGCCAACACATTACCGACACTACACTACTAGGAACTACGGAAGCTCAGGGGGTTTTGACCGTAAGTTTTATTTTTAAACATGGTCCTAAACCATAAACTTGAAACAACTCAGAAAAATCGATTTATCTCCCAGCTCTACTGGATGGTAATCATTGAAGGGGTTTCTCCTTCACTTTGCTTGACCTGCTCCTCTTATTTCACAGCTACTGCCATCCATATCTATTCAAGCACAGTATCCAAGATTATTACATGCCTTGTTGAATACTCAAATCTGATCAATCATGGCATTCTATGATCTGCTATTTCTGTATAACTGATTGTTGCCATGGACGGACTTCTGAGCATTGTCTCTGTCGGACCATTTTTAAATCTATGAAATCATTTTTAAATTAATATTCATACTCATATAGAGCTCATACGGCTGATCAGCGGATCACAAACGAGAGGGCGTTGGGGATTTATTTGGTGCTATATCGCAAAAATGCTCATAGAGATGCACCAATTGACCGGCTGGTGACCAGAATTGGCCGATTTTCACGTGATCGGCAATGACCGGCGACCGACCGGTCAGTCTGACATATGCCGAATTTATGCCGGTCAAATGCACTTGGGCGCTGCATGATTAACATCGCACAACATCAGCGCACTGCCGCTCAATCAGCTGTTTATGAAATGTCATAAAGTCGTAATTGTACACGGCTCTGCAGAGCAGTCTGCTCTACTGATCTCAGGCGCTCTCTCTCTCCCCTCTGAGGCTGAACCTGAACAACTGGAACATGAAAACCGGACTCGCGCGGGTCCCGTGAGTTTATCGGAAAATAGCGTTGGGCACACTGACTTTGATGAATTTACTGTTTATCAGACCCCAGATGAGAAGCTAACGTTAGCGAACGCTACGGTCCCTCTACCTCCCCGCTGCAGGAGACGCTGTATTCAAAAAAAAAAAAAAAAAAAAAGACGCTGTATTCCTCCGACACACTGTATTAACGTTACTGTTTAAAATGCTTTCCAGGTTAGTGGGGATGCACACCGCTCAAAACCAACATTAAAACCGTAGTAATCTTCCCTCAGCATTTTGTTTTGTTGCTAAACTGCGTGTAAAATGAACGGTGACCTTAAATCATCTGTTTCAGGTAACGGCACTCTAGGATACCGTCTATTTGCTTGTTCCGAGGTAACTGTCGGTAGCTAACGTTAGCAGATAAGCCCATTGACAGAAATGGTATTGTTCATATTTACGCACAATGACAAATAAAGCAAACTTGCTAAAAAAGGAACTACACACTGTTTTCAGGTAATGTTACTGTTGACGTTCAAACAGGCCTGTGTGTGTTTTGAGAAATATCTTTATATGCAAGGCTATATTTATTTTATTTTTATTAGGTCCCGAGCGCCGACAGTGGCGAAGGCCCTATTGAAACTGAAGGAATTATTATTATTATGGCAAATTAATTGCCTTTTTGAGGGGCTTAACATATTCAAAAACTCGCCAAAATTGGCGGTCGCATCAATCCTGGTGAAAATGTACGTATTTTAAGACGTAGACTCACGAAACTTGGTACACATGTCGCATGTCAAGACGTACAAAAAAGCTCATTGGAGCCATACCCTAAACCCAACAGGAGGTCCGCCATTTTGAATTGAAAGTTCAAAATTAGTGCGATTTTGGCCATTTGGCCACGTCGTACTTTAATGAACTCCTAGAGATTTCATCCGATGAACTTCAAATTTGGTCTGTACCATCTCAACACCTTAAAGATGAAATGTTATTAAAAGAAAAACTTGGGGCGGCCTCTAGCTCACCCAGTAAGAGCGTTTGCCCCACATTGGCTGAGTCCTGCAGCGGCGCAGGTTCGAATCCGACCTGCTGCCCTTTGCTGCGTATCATCCCCCATCTCTCTTCCCCTTTCTAGCCTGTCCACTGTCACTGTATAATAAAGGGAAAAGCCCCCAAAAAAATAATCTTAAAAAAAGAAAAGAAAAACTTTTCGTCAAACGGTGTGGCGTGGCAGCCATTTTGAGTGTTTAGCGATGAACGAAAAAGTGGCTGTAACTACAATGTCTTATCTGCTTGAAATTTCCCACAATCAACAAGAGTCCAGGCCTGAGGACATATACAGGCCCATATTGACTTTTGGTCATAGCGCCCCCTGCTGGCAACAGGAAATCAGCCTTATATGACAAACATCATCCGATTTACATGAAACTTAGAATGTGTGGTTTACATGTGATACTGAGCCGGCCCCTATACTTTAACCACGCCCACTTACACAGGCCACCTTTCATAATATTTGAACCGTTTAAGGTTGAGTCTTGTGTGAGGTATCATTGAACTCAGAAGAGAGTTCCTTCTTTATTGTTGATGGTTTGCCCCGCCCCATATGCTTAAGCCACGCCCCCTTTAACAACTAATGACCCGTTTCTTGTACACTATTGTGTGAGGTATCATTGAACTCAACAGACAGTTCTGTTTTCATTGGTCATGGTTTGGCCAGCCCCCTATGCTTAAGCCACGTCACAGCTAATAAACTGTATGACGTAGAGTCTTGTGTGAGGTATCATTGAACTCCGCAGGGAGTTCCCTTTTCATTGGTGACTTTTTGCGGTGTCTGAGTGCCGCGCAAATGCACGGTCGCAAGGAGCGGCGTCCGCCAGTGACCCGACATGCGCAGAGGCGCGAGGGCCCGTCCAACGCTGCTTGCAGCTTTAATTTGTTATTTATGGGGGTTTTTTTGTTGGATATTGGATGTGAAAAGAAGGAAATGGTTCTTCCATAACATTGCACTTTAGATGTGTGTGAATTTCCTACACTAGGAGTAATTTATATAGTTCTATTTTATAGCGATCGATTATCTATTCAAAAAATGTTCTATGTTCTATGCAAAATGTAAAATGTTCTATTAAAGAAAAGATTGAAAATAAATGTGTGTGCTGTAAAGTGGTTAGAAAATATGAAATCGGAATCGGCTAAAATCAGTATCGGCAGTTCAAACTCAATGAAAAATCGGAATCGGCCTAGAATACATCTCTACTGGCTCACTTTACTTTTTCCCTTATGTATGATCCTTGTCAAATGTTACGAACTCTGCCGTAAAACAGCAAAGCATAGAAAGGGCAGATGGGACAAAATGTGGACAGATATGCAGACACCCCCTTCCCCCATACATTCTTCGAAGCTTAAGCATGAGGTCAAGCTAAAACAATGAGTTATAAATGAATGCCAGACTGCAGAAGAAGATGAAAGCACAAAGAGCAAACAGTACGTATACCATACAGTATATGTACGTTTCCATGGTTTATTCTGGCCACTTAATTTAATTTCATTAATTTTAAATGAATGTCCAAGTTAGTCTTCACAAGAAATAAAAGCAATTGCATGATGTCGGCTAATCATACACCGACATTTAGACGTACCAGGACACTCTGTTTATCAATCCTAATTATCAGTTGGAATATGTGTAACAAACCAAAGCATGTGGTTACAACAGTGGCAGCTGTCCAGCAGCACTACTGAAAGCTACATTGTGTGGGAGAGGAACTCAACCTGGATGTCATCTGATTAGCCAACACGCACTTTTTACATAAGACCCATATTTAACACCGCACAAACTGACATACTAGCCTATGTATTCAAAAACATTCAAACAGAGACAGCACTAGAATGGGAACAAACAAGAAAACAAAAGACAAACTAGACGTAGGTAGGCTAATGCTAACACACACACACACACACACACACAATATATATAAAAAAATATCCCCTCTCTGCAGGACTCACATCTAAGTGTTCCACCTCTATGTTTGTACATGAACCACCCATGCTAGTGTTACCGCCGACGAAACCAAACCTTTCTCACAGCTCTCATTTTCAACTCCATTCTTCACCCCCCCTCCATCATTTTCCTTCCTTCCTGCCTCAGGCTGGCACGTTAAGTGTGTTTTTGTGTACATTTTGCGGGACAGGTGCATTGACCAGAGTGCTGGTGGATGTGCAGGCTATACTGAAAAAAAAACTGGAAAGCGAGATTGGGTCGGGCGTTTCCTGCATTTCTCTCACTTCACAATGAGGTGTAAATATGGGACAGCAGGAGCTGGGGCACACACACACACACACACACACACACACACACACAGCAGCCAATGCCACACAGCAGCCAATGCCATTCTACAGCGGAACTTAATGGAAATGTGACTGATCATATTTTGTGGGAGTGGCAAACACTACAGAACTCTACATCGTTGTTCCAGACTACACATTGTGATTCCTTAAAGAATAAAATTATCCCTCACATTTGCATAGTGCAGTTTTTTTTCCCGATTGCTAACAAGCATCAGGTAATACTAAAGCTACTTTTTCAAAACTCTTCATACAGCCTGGAAATCTATACGCACCCTAGCGGCAGCCAATGTAATTGGCAGCCAGGGTCGTCTATCAACTCTCCGTTGGCTTGCGAACTGGAAAAAGCAAATTCTGGTCAGGCCAATGACATGTGTATAGAGTCGGTGGGTGGGCTTGACATAAGGACGGCAGAGTTGCGACGGTTCCGTGTGAATTTCCTGCTACGTGAAAACAAAGAAGATGGCTGCTGCTGGCTGCTGTCTTTCAAACCGGCTTTGGCCGTGATTCTGGAAGACTTGGAGTTAAGCACTGAAGTCATTCTTAAAAAATGAAGATGTGTTCGGAGTTTTGCAGATCGGATAGGGCAAAAGTTTAATCTATCAACTAGCGTTGCTCTGGTTGGCTATGAGTGCAGAGGGAATTTGAAAGACAACTGTTTATCCCGCCCCTCGGATTGAGCCCTGCCAATGGTGAGTTCCCAGACCCAACATCTTGATGTGGGTCTGGCTTGTCAGGCTAACAGTCTGCATTACCAACATGCATGTTGGCCAAACAGTTAATCTCACCTCCAAAACTCACTCCAACCACCAAAACACTTCATACATGTCTCAAAATCAGCTCGTTGGACCAAAACCCTGGCAACACGTCTCACTCAGAAAGCAAACATCGTCACTCAGAACACACGGACCTGAAACACTAACATCAGACAGCATGTTCTAAAAAATTAACTTTTATCTTTGTAGATTGAATGATCTTTCTCATAAATCAGTATTTCATTATAGAGCAAGAATAACACCGATCAACCACCGCATAGATTACATTCGGTTCAACAGCAAACTGCACTAGTTCTCTACCAGACTGCAGAAATACTTACAATTTTCCCCCAGTGCTTTATTAAGTCACTGCGATCACATCATGTGTCAGGAAAAAAATCTTGGCATTGTAAAAAGCCTTCAAAAGCACTTGAGTGGAGGAAAAAGTTGTGAAATAGGTTTTCCATTCGTGGACCAGTTTCTCAGTGGGGACTTTTTCCAAAGAGTGTTAGTATAAGTAGGCTGAAACGCTGCTGGTCCTAAGGATTAACCAAGCTGTGGGCATGTCACTTAGCAAAGTCCCGCTGCTCACCGCAGTTAAGACTTAATCATGTCCACTTTGCCACTTATTTGGTTTCCCCAGTGATAAAGTGTGATGCATTTCAATATGGTCTGTTAAACAACCTCATTTCCTGTCTCAAGTCAATGACACAATAGTACTGATGTCACTGTATAGTTTGCTGTGGTTGACCAAGCCACAAAGTAGGGGAACCCCACTGAGGAATTAAGTAAAACATGAAAACAGATACATCGTGGCCGGGTTGGCTCAGTGGGTAGAGCAGAAGCACATATATTAAGAGGTTTAAGCCTCGACGCAGAAGTCCAGGGTTCAAATCCGACCTGTGACAATTTCCTGCATGTCTTCCCCCTCTCTATCCCCTTTCTCACCTAGCTGTCCTGTCAAATAAAGGCGGAAAGCCTTCTTAAAAAAAAAAAAACAGATTCATCAGCCCCAAATGGAGACCAAAACATGTGGTGCAACTTCCTCCCAAAGGCAAATCATTTGTTAAGAAGGACCAAAGGAGGACTGACTCAACTGAAATTGTATGATTGGGAGCCAACTCTTGCTGTGCATGCAATCTGTAGCTTGACACAGCACAGTGACACATTTGCTTGATACAATGTGTTTTCCTTTTTTCCTAGAAAACATTTTGTTTGGCCAAATACAGCAGGCCTACATTTATTCCAAATACAAAGCTGCTGGTCTACGGCCACAAACATGGCGATGACTTGCAATGGGTAAGAAATGCTTTGAGAAGATGTGTTCAAAGAAGAGAGATCCCTCCAAACCACTAGTGATACCTTACAATACATAAGAGTTCATTTAGACTTTGTGTGTACAGTATTGGCTACATTTGAATACAAAGCTTGAGCCGAGACACATATTTATCTTCGAAAGGGCTGGGGAGGAGGAGGAGGGGGGGGATCTGATTCAAAATGAGAAGGGGAGGAAATTAATTCCAAATGGGACCCAGACTGTTACGGATAAGGCAACCTGGCTAGTGTGTATACAGTATATCCATCACATGAACACACTATTGTACCCTGGTTGACTTGCAAAGCAAGGGAGGGTCTGTTAGGGGGAAAGACGAGGGAGGAGAGGAGGAAGGGGTTGGGGGGGGGTTACCGGTTTCCAACATCAACACAGATGGAAATCATTTGTGTTCCAACAAAAGGACTGGTCCATGTTCTCGCTGAGGTGGAGCCTCGCACAGCCCATAGGATGCATATTTGACTGGAATACTGGCAATGCAGAAAGCATTAGAGCTAAAACAATTAGCAAAAACATCTGCGGGACGCAGCCTCCTACATGTGAGGATTTGCTTCTTTTCTCTGGTTTATATCTGTAAATGGAATATTTTGGTGAATTTTGACTGTTGGTCGGACAAAGCAAGCAATTAAAAGACGTCACTTTGAGAAGTTTTCACCTTTTTTCTTACATTTGTTATATAAATAATTAACAAATTTGATTTGAATAGAATCAGAAATGAGAATAACCACAGGGCTCAATGCTAACTTTTTAAAAAGGTTGCCAGGGTGGCAACCAGGCATCAGCTTTTGGTTGCCGAAATTGACAATATGGTTGCCATTAGTGGTGGGGGGGAAATCAATACCGCATAGTATCGCGATATTTTCCATGGTAATACTGTATCAATACAGGGATGCCAATTATCAATCTTTTATTATATAAATTGCACATGAGAATTTAACCTTTTGGTAATAGAATAATAAGATCAATTGCTTTTTCAGTCCACTAGATGGAAAATTGAAGTGAGATGAACAAACCATAGACATTTTTTTTTCTTTAGACAAAACAAATGTGACAAAGTTTTGCTTTGGGGACATAATTTGAAATTGGAAAAAAGGTAATGAATTGCAATATATGGCAGAATATCGCAATATGTTTAAAATCGCAATAATATCGTATTGTGACATAACTATCATGATAATATCGTATTGTGGGGCATCTGGGGATTCCCACCCCTAGTTGCCATGTTTTAAACTGCCTATATTTTGAGCAATTCATTTCTTTGGTAACTATACCACACATTTTAATAATGAAACAATGAGATAATGGCTTGCAATATAATTTCCCATCCCTCTCAAATAGGGGTGCAACGGATCACAAAACTCACAGATTGGATAACGGTTTTGAGTCACGGATCGGATCAATTTTCGGATCAGCACAAAAAAGGGGGGGAATTTAAATGATTATTAAAAATGTAAATTGCGGTTAAACGACAAAACTGAGAAAATGGTATTTTACAATAACTTTGAATGCAACACAAGGTTTACCAGTTTTAAGTAAATGCAACATTTAGTGCCGTTTGTGTTGTTTTTCAACAACAGTAGTGACCAGTGACTAGTTGTGTCGTTTAGCTCATAGCTTTAGCGGCAGACTGTTGTACGTCCCGCTGTTGGAATTCTCTACAGTGAAATACAGTCAGACTACACCGTTTAGCTGTCAGCATTTTAACCCTGTTTAATCCAGTTACTACTGTAGCTAATGATAGGCTAACGTTACCTGCTGCCAAGTATAACGTAACGTAACTAGTGTTTACTAGTGTGACATGCAGCGATGTTTCTGTTGCCTCTAACATCTGTTATGGAGCATCAGAGAGCAGTGCAGACATTTAGGCTATGTTCACACCGCAAGTCTTAATGCTTAATTCAGATTCTTTTGCTCAGATCCGATTTTTTGTTTGAATGCAGAGACGAAGCCAGGAGTGGTGAATAGTTTATTCAAAACTTTCGGATGTCGAGGGCAACTTTTGATTATCTCTGTCAGCGCCTCTCCTCAAGACGCCTACTCACTCTCCCTCCATTGACTTGCTCCATCACTGTTCTCCATGTTGTAGGCCTAGTCAAGTTTTAAAGCAGCCATATTATGCTCATTTTCAGGTTCATAATTGTATTTTAAGGTTGTACCAGAATAGGTTTACATGGTTTAATTTTCAAAAAACACCATAT
Organism: Sander lucioperca; assembly: GCF_008315115.2. Classification (NCBI taxonomy): domain Eukaryota; kingdom Metazoa; phylum Chordata; class Actinopteri; order Perciformes; family Percidae; genus Sander; species Sander lucioperca. Next base: position 1,313,497 of record NC_050189.1, read on the forward strand.
TTTTGTTGTACTGCACCGCTCTCTCTCACTGCTGCAGATCCTCTTTTCAGCTGGTCTCTGTTTTAGTTACAGAGTGAGACCTCTTTTCTTCTTCTGTACTATCTTTGATTGCACTCACACATGCGCAGTAGCTCAGATGTAGATCATGTCAGCTAGCTAGCTCCATAGACAGTAAAAGAAAGGCTGTTTCTACAACTTTGGTCAGTTACAAGGCAGGATTAGCTGGGAGACTTCTAAATGAGGGCGCACAAGTAAGTAGTTCTTTTGTAGATTATGGTGAACTTGTGTGTGTTGTAGCAGTGCTTTGCTATTGAGAACGAGGTAGCATGCTAGCGTTAGCATTAGCGTTAACGCTAACGCTACGAGCTAATGGTTGCGGCTAGCCAGCTTGTTTCGGCTTGTGACGTCACAAGCCGTGCCAATTTTGAACAGCTCACCCAGAGACTGAAGGCAGGACACAGATACTGTATCTCACTCTAAACAGCATGGATGGATCTTTTTCAAAGTTTGTATGTGTGTGGAAGCACCAGAGACACAAAAGAACACCCCAAATCCCAGAAAAAGTGATTTTTTCATAATATGGGCACTTTAAGTTACTGTCTGTGTCTAGAGCCAACTCCCGCCGGCGCTTTTGTGACAAATGTCGATGTAGATCGACGTAAAAGTCGCATCAAATCCGCCTTGGTTCTTCACACTGCGGCCGCATTGAAAAAAATAAATAAATAAAAAAAATCAGACGTGGGTCTGATTCAGGACCACATATGGAAGTGGTCTAAATCTGATTTGAAAAAAATCAGATCTGGGCTAGATCTGAGTGCTCACACTACTTCTGAAGAAGTCTGAACTGGTCACTTGACCCCAAAAAAAAAACAGATTTGGGCCACTTTTGCCTGCAGTCTGAACGTAGCCTTAGGTGGCACCATAAGTAACTAGACACCGAAATCCGCGTTGCTATTCTGTCCAGTAGATACCGGGCATCGGTGCCACATTGTGAACACGTGAAGAGAAAATTGCATTGCCCGTATCATATCACTGCAAACGCGTGTGTGTGGAAAGCGGTCGCACAACAGCTGAAATGTTGTGTTGAGCACAAACTTTACGGAGACAACCAAATACAATACATTTCTTTTGAAATAAGATTTTCAAGTTTTTATATATAACAACAGGTGCCAATTGACTCAATCTGGTTGCCAAGGGCAACCGTTACTGCCGAGCCCTGAACCATTAGCTGTCATTCTCTCCTTAAAGGCATCTATTGTGTTGCACTCAGTTGTTCACACAAAAGTAACAGAAGTGTGAAGAGGGAGTGAAGAACGGAAAGAAGAGAGCTTGAGAGAGAAGTCGGAAACTGGATTTGTCGGGCTGTTGGTTTTGGAAAATTACAAAAATTGATTCCCCCAAATGGGGGGTGTGTGTGTGTGTGTGTGTGTGTGTGTGTGTGTTTGTGAAATGTCACTACTCCCATGAGCGGGACACCAATCAATGGTGCATGGGCATTAGCTGGTGTATTTAAACATCTTACAATGTTCATTTACTTGTTTGTTTTCATCTTGTGACAGCATGAAGTATGAAAACTAAAGAAAAGTAAATTGCTGTCTAACAATCAATTAACAATTTTCCATTGACTAATGCTTGCTGTTTTCCTGGGTGATGCAGTGACGCAGCTCCATTCTCCATCTGGATGTCCATTTGTTTGCTTTAATAAAGCTGAATGGAAACACGCATAATTTTCAGTTTATTTGTCAGGACTTTTGTTCAAACTACTTGACAGCTGTATGGAAACGGTTCATGTGGCTGAGGCAGTAAACTTGTTGATGACAGGAATGTATTTCATGCCAAAGATGAAAGAGCAATATTAGTGTAGCATAAATCTTGGATATGAAAAGAGACAGAAAGAGGGAAAGGGATTATTCTAGTCCTGCAGGAGTTCAGTGGGATTTTGTCCCACTTAGTGGTGATTATGATGTAATTAGAGCCAGACCTTGTTTTTTGTGTGCTTAAATACATGTGTGTATGTATTCAAGCGTGGCATATAACACATTGTAAAACGGTGCAGTGATCCTCTTCCTCAGATCACTGAAGTGATTTATGGGGTGAGGGGTGTGGAGAGGATCAAACTGACTTGTAAAGATCCTGCTTCTCTGGGAGCTTATACAGTGTGTGTGTCTGAGCAAAGCCACCAGTCTTGGTCATTTAAAAACTCTTGAACACGCACACACTGGCTATTTGTACTGATGTATGGAGGATCTCTATCATCATTTGAAATCCAATCAAATTACTTGTGAAAGTAAGTCATTTTGTTAGTGCTAAAACTGTTTTTATCAGACGATTTACAGGAATTGAATCAACAACAATTTGATAATTGATTATCAAGAGCTTTACAGGAGAATGTGCCAGCATGTGACTGAAATACAGAATGAAAGGACCAGAGCTAAAAGCTTTAAATATCAAATTCAAACCGACAGTGCAGAATTAAAACGTTACGTATGAAAGACTCATTTTTTAAAGGGGTGATAGAATGATTATATAGGGTATTTCACACTGTTCCTTAAGGTCTCCTAATAGGGTATGTAACATTGGTTGGACTGAAAATTGCTCGAATGCTATTTTATGGGCCCTTAACTACCCTGTGAATATGGCCCTATTTGTAACAAGAGCTTTTCTTCCAAATATGGTATGCTCATGAATATTTAGATGAGCTGCGCGCTGATTGGTTTGAGCGAACCACATACAAACACATTGAAGACGAGACAGCAGGTCTCATATTTCAGACACTGCAATGTTTCGTTACTAAATTCACTTCTGAGACTTTTTTGTACTATTTAAAGCTCAAATATGGGCCGTTTTACGAAAATTGATTCATAATATTTGAACCGTTTAAGGTAGAGTCTTGTGTGAGGTATCATTGAACTCAGAAGAGAGTTCCTTCTTCATTGTTGATGGTTTGCCCCGCCCCATATGCTTAAGCCACGCCCCCTTTAACAACTAATGACCTGTTTCTTGTACACTATTGTGTGAGGTATCATTGAACTCAGCAGAGAGTTCGTTTGTCATTGGTCATGGTTTTGCCCACCCCCTATGTTTAAGCCACGCCCCCTTTCATAGCTGGTGACCCATTTAATACTGTAGAGTCTTGTGTGAGGTATCGTTGAAATCAGCAGAGACTTCCTTTTTCATTGGTCATGTTTTGCCCCGCCCCCTATGCTTTAGCCACACCCCCTTTCACAGCTAATGAACTGTATGGCGTAGAGTCTTGTGTGAGGTGTCATTGAACTCAGCAGAGATTTCCTTTTTTATTGTGATGGTTTGACCCACCCCCTATGCGTTAGTCACGCCCCTTTTCATAGTTAATGACCCATTTGATGTAGAGTCTTGTGTGAGGTAACATTGAACTCAGCAGAGTTTGTTTATCATTGGTCATGGTTTTGCCCACCCCCTATGCATTAGCCACGCCCCTTTTCATAACTATTGACCCGTTTGATGTAGAGTCTTGTGTGAGGTGTCAATGAACTCAGCCGAGAGTTTGTTTGTCTTTGGTCATGGTTTGGCCCGCCCCCTATGTTTAAGCCACGCCCCTTTAATAACTAATGACATTTCTTGTACACTATTGTGTGAGGTATCATTGAACTCAGCAGGGAGTTCCCGTTTCATTGGTGACGATTTGCGGTGTCTGAGTCCCGCGCAAATGCACGGTCGCAAGGAGCGGCGTCCGCCAGTAACCCCGATGTGCGCAGAGGCACGAGGGCCCGTCCAACGCTTATATAACAGCTACCACAAGGTCTTACAAAGCTAACGATTGTGTCCGATTTCAATTTAATGCATTTTTGTGAATAGGAGGGGTTTCGTTAGCTGCTAGTATACATTCAATCCTATGGGTAGCTAAAGATCGAGGTTAGCTAGCTTGCTACACTTTCAGCATAACTATAATATATTTACAGTTTGAATTTAGTCACGCCACTTATATAACAGCTACCATAAGGTCTTACAAAGCTAACGCTTGTGTCCGATTTCAAATTAATGCATTTTTGTGAATAGGAGGTGTTTCGTTAGCTGCTGGTGTCCCTCCAATCCTATGGGTAAAGATCGAGGCTAGTTGCAGGCCCTGGAGCTCCGTCAGGGCCTCGGCATTCGGCCGCTGTCACGTTAGCCTGCTGAGCTCCTGCTGAACTGCGACACACAAAATTTGCAATTAGCCATCAAATTTCATAAAACGGCCCATATTTGACCTCTACATAGTTGATTTTGAAGTGAATTTAGTAATTAAATAGCGGACCTCTGGAGATCTGCGTGACCTAGCTAGATTCAGAAGTCTAAGCTGACCTCAGGTCAGTGGTGTAGCCTTTGCAAATGTTGGGGCGTGACAAAGACTAGGAATTGAGGAGTTGACGTCAACTTTTAGCTTTGTTGAGATTCGCCCGTTTTCAGCAGCAGTTTCAAACAAAATTGTTGAGATTTGCAGAGGATAGGGGTGTCAATGGGATTTTGAGGTTCTATGTATGTCCTATTTACCCTCCAAACTGTCGTTTTTCAACTATGACAAAGGTAAGTTATAAAAGTAATAAGTTAAAATTGGTTTTGCATTCTATCACCCCTTTAACATTTAAGTAACTTCCCGCTCTGAAACGCCTTGCTCCAGTCTAGGTTGCGAAGCTGGTTCAGGTTGTTCTGCCTGTGTTTCTGGATCAGGCTTTGGGTTCCAACATGTACAGCTGAGCCGTAGCCATGATTACCAGCTGAAGCGGGTTTGTTTTGGATCACACTAGCTTGCTTGTCAGGGCCCGCCCTACTCTGCTTCTGACTGGCTAGTAGTCCTTACCTAGCTACTGCGCATGTGCGACTCCCAACAAAGATGGAACAGAAGTGAGATGCCTCACTCTGTAGCTAAAACAGAGAGCTCAACACACAGGGTGAAAAGAGGAGCTGCAGTACAACAAAAATATGGTGTTTTTTTTTTAATTAAACCATGTAAACCTATTCTGGTACAACTTCTAAATACAACTATGAAACTAAAAATGAGCATAATATGAGGTCTTTAAGAGCTTGGCAGGACATAAAGGGGTGTGTGTGACTAACTGCACAACAATTGCCCATTGAGTAAACCCATCATGGAGGTCCCTATAACTTGACTACTTCCTTTTTGTGTTTAATACACAAGCAGAACATTGCAACTGCAAACATCCATTCATCCATTTCATTTTATGTTTGAGTAATTTACGATTAGTGCAATAACACTGTCACAATCCTAAATATTTACAAAAGCATTATAAATCCACAAGACTACTACTAATTATTCCTTATATAACAGTGAGTAATCAAAATGGCTGCCACAGAATTTGGGGTTGGAGATCATTGATGTAGCGTCTGAAGCCGCAGAGTGTTGGTTTGGCTCGGCACGGAGCCTTGAAAGGTCACAGACAGACCGTGGTGAATGCCGTCTCTTCCTCCTCTATACTCTCTCATTCTTCCACCACATCTCTCTTTACAAAACGTACAGCAACTCCTGCTTTATAAAACATCCATTCTGCTAACTGCATCTGACGCGTTAAAAGCTGACTGGGTTTGAGTGGTTCATCTGCACTTAATCTTGTTCTTCTTTGTTTCTTTAACTCCCTACCCTGTTTACCATTTCCTTTTTTTAAGTTTCCTCCCCTCTCTTTTCCTTTTACCCATCTATCTTGTTGTCCATTCCCGCAGGCTGAAATTTATACAACTTAAAAAGGAGTGGAGAGAGGGAGCAGCCTTGACAGCTTATCCAGAGGTCAGTGTGGAAATGTCTTGAATGGTAATTTCAGAGCAGAGAGACAAAGGGCTGGAAGAAAATAAGACAGTAACTGGGTCTCCATCCAAGTGTATTCATGAGAATTATACTTCATTGCTCAGTCAGTAACTCAGTCAGTAACTTGGTGAGTAAAATGTTATCATTGGAAATGATAAGGTGATGGGCCACAAACATAAGCCCTAGGTTGAGGAAAACTATTTAACCCCTGATTTAAACTGCTAACATCCATAGTTAGTTAACTGATAAGAATTAACCATTTAGAAAATAGTTTAACTTTTGGGAAAGACGCTGATTTGCTTTCTTGTCGAGAGTTGGTTGATAAGGTTAATATCACTCATCTCACTCATCACCACTAAATAGGAAGCAAATACCAGCAGCTAGTTAGCTTAGCCTTGTCGTCACTATGGCTGCAACTTTTGCCGATTAATCTCAGACTTGGCAGCAGGCATAAATCGGTGGGCAGGCATATGATTTCCGTGAGTGGGCCGAACGTAAACATAAAAAGCGGCAGCAGTACGCTGATTATATATTTATGACCACATCCTCCTTATCTATAGGTAGCATGCACAGATTGCAGTTTATTTCCCCAGCTTCATTTTTCGTCTGACAAGTGCGTCCCTATTAAGAGAAACGCAGTGCACATTGACAGATGAGGAACAACAAACTTGATTGATTATTTCAGAAGCTAAATGTTCAGATTTGTTCCCTCTGTCAAGTTTATACATAGTTTTTAGTTTTGCTGCTTAAATATCCCACAATATGTGCTGCAGTGACATTACTGTGCGCTAAGGCTGTTGGAACGAATACCTAACGGTCTAAGCTAACGTTATGTACGTAGTAACGTTAGTACAGGGGGGAGTGACAGGCTGCGGCTGGAAATCGGAAGAAGGATGGGAAATAGTTTGAACAAGACTTTAAAATCGGCATCCACCGAGCCAAAGTGCTTATGTTATCATTAGTTAGCTCATTCTTGTTCCCTAACTGCGTCGCGAGTTAGCTTAGCTGGGAGCTCCTTGGAGACCGCTAAAGTAAAGGAGAATTCCGGCCAATTTTTACATTAATCTTGATCGATCTTGATTGAAAAAAACCCGACCTGGATCGGTCCTAGCAAACTGGAGTTGCTGCAGCTACATGTACAAGCGTCCACTGAGCTAAAACGGCAGTTGTCGGGGCAAGTTTTAGAGTGCTTTTGTGCCTCTTAACAGACACAAAATGCAATTAATATGTCTGTGCCACATGAATAGGGCCATAACGTGACAACAAGATGCGTTTTCAACTCAGACATTGTTTAAATTCACCTACCCTGTCTTGATCCTGCCGGTGTCAATGCCGTTAGCATCGTGTGCTAACACTATTGTTACTTAGTTTATGACAAATCGTTTCGGCTGTGCTTTCTAACATGATGTCATTGTGCTATCCGAGCACCGTTAACCTTTAGAACAGAGCCGCTTCACTACACTTGTTAGATAATGTTTCATTACAGAGTTCTCTGTTAATTTTGGTTTGGTTACGTGCAATGCGCCATGACGTAGGTCCCCTTCAAGGCCAGACTGATGTTGGAAGTCTCTCTAGTGGACAGAACGTGTAACAACAACCACATGCTGATAGTGGCATTGACAATGCATAAGTCTGAGTAGTGTAGTACATATTAATAACAGGCTGCATTTGAGCATTAAATATTCAAATATTATTCAAATATTTAAAAAAATAAAATAAAATTTGAATGGTATTATAGAGGAAGATTGACAGCTCTACTGTGTGCATGGACAGAAACTGGTAGAGTGGAGTGAAATGTCCATGCTGGTGCTTTGTTTATACTCGCACAAGACACCAGTCGGGTGTGTGGCAGGTGGCTGATTTAAGCAGATTTGGATGACGATTTGTGAATAGATAGCACATGCATTGACAGTTTATAGAATTAACTGCAAACAGTTAATATCACAGTTAATATATTAAGCAGGTCAAAAACCTCTCCCACACACTATTGAAACGCTTTCAGATTCATTGGAATCTACTGAAATCTGTTTCAGCCATGCAGTCAACATGTAAACAGTAAGCATGGGCAAAACATGGAGACTCCCTGATTATATCTTTATAAATTGAAATCAAATTTACAGTTAGAGTTGCAGTAGGGAAAGAAATTCAGTTGTATCATTGTCCACTGGATCTTCAGTATGATGGTGATATTGCCTTAGAAATTAAGATGTTATACTTTTATTTCATTGCATCTCTATTTACCCTGGAATGGTAATAGAAACAATATTACAACATATTCATATTCCTTAGCATCTTACCTATCAAAGCAGACCACATATATGCATATAGGCCTCATGGTTGATGAACTATTGCTGATTCATTTTGGGTATGTTATTTTAGGCGAGGGATAGGGTTAGGGCTTATAACAACAACTTTCTCAAGGAGGTTTTTGAAAATCCATCATTTGTGTTGTGGTTGTGTGCGCTGTTTATGAAGCATTTTACTTTTCACTTTTCAACAGTTGTTTTGATTGCAGGATGGAAACATTGCTACAAAGACTACAAAGGTTGCTACAAAAACAAGAACAAAAAGTAGAAGGACATCACTCCTCCTCACTCCTCTCGTCTAGTTTTCCGGGAAAACCTCGGCTGTGATTTCCAGACACACACTGGGGTCACCGGAGGAGGCTGTGGACTGCTTCTAATTACAAACTGCACTGTAAGGCCTTGTGCCTCAGTGTGTGTTTGTGTGTGTGTGTGTGTGTGTGTGTGTGTGTGTGTGTGTGTGTGTGTGTGTGTGTGTGTGTGTGTGAGAGAGAGGATGTAGAACAAGGTGTTGAGGCTTATTATTATGGTGAGAAGGCTTTGGGAGCCATCACAGCCAACTGCTTTCCATCAGAGTAGGGTGACCAGACATCCCCGGTTTCCGGGGACAGTCCCCAGTTTCGGTGACCTGTCCACGGAAATGTCCCCGGTTTTCACTGGGACTGACAGACCCGAAATTGGAATGAAAGAAAGAAAACATTGACCAAACGCGCACCCTACACATGCAGGCTCAAGACAGCCAGAGGAAGCGCTGCTCAGAGCTCAGAGATGTTCTAGAATGCCCATATTTTACATGCTAAAATTACTGTTTATTTATATGGAGTCTGGTGGGTTTAGCGAACGCAATTTCGCGGACTTTTTACGTTTAAAAAAAAGATCTTACTCTTTAACAGAAAGGTCGACCTCCTTAGAAATCCTTTCCATAATGTTGTCAGACACTTAGAATATTAGTCTGAGCCTGTCAGTGGCAAGCACTTTTATGAACGTAAATACAAGCTGGACAATTGTCCTATTAACTTACATTGTAGCTTGTTTCGCCGTTGGCGACTGCAGCGATCTCGTTTAATACTGGACCAACGTAAAAGGAAAATATTTCCTCAATAGTTTTAATTGTATCCGATACTCAATGACCTGTTGCAGAAACAAGCCCAGCGTGAAGCAATAAAGCAAAAGCTGTCAGATAAATGTAGTGCAGTAAACATTACAACATTTCCCTGTGAGGTGTAGTGGAGTACAAGTATGAAGTAGCAGCAGGGGCGATTCTAGGATCAGACCTTTAGGGGGGCTCAGCCCCTAATGAGAATGTGACATGGATGTTGTGCATGCAAAAGTGTTAATCTGCGCCATGAAATTACCAACTTCTTTACAACCGCACTCCTGCTCTCCCTCTGAAAGAAAGAGACTCAGCCAAAGGCCTGAGTCTGGCACAACCACCTCAACCAGAATCTAAGCTTTCCAATGATATTAGCGCCAGTTGCTGTGACAAATGGTTTGCGAGAAAATTAACATTGAACTTACATGAAATGTTATCATATTTGCATTCTGCATACATCTCTACACACCCATTACTCTCTGTGAAATATCTCAAACTCTTCACTCGACACAGGCATCGGTACAACAAGCGGTTTTGAAATTGCAACAAAATGTCTACATTGTCTCCAACTTTGGGCCAAAATTATAATGTATTCTCATGTAAACTATTTATGTCAGCACAGACATTTTTTGTAAATTGCTTAGCCAGTGTATCCCACCATAATGGTTATTATATTGCCAGATTCCAGACAATCCCACTTACTTATATATATCCCACTTACAAATATGAATATATATTTCTACTGGTATGCTTCCTAGTGACATTAATGCAAAAATATGAAGAAAAAACTATTCCACCTGTGTGTGTGCATGGTTAAAATTCTGAAGTGCAAAACAGTTCAGGCTACAGCACAAATATTTCCATCCATAGATAAGAATAATCAAGTCTAACCTCTGAATTTCTTTTCAAAGTGCACCAGATTGATGCATTTAAACATTAAAATAGACAAAATGTTCTTACAGGGGAGCATGCCTATGTTGTGCCACAGTGCAGCTCTAGGTCAAGGGCAGTGTCCCCGTTTTAAGTTTTACAAAGATAAAAACATTACCTGTTTTGGAGGTATTTACGCTTCTGAGCGGAAAATGTCCCCTGATTTTGTCTCAGAAATCTGGTCACCTTACATCAGAGGCATCTGCTCCGACATAATTCTATCATTACTTGAAACTGAGCTAAGTTAGATGGATTGTTTTTGTGATATCTCAGTGTATCCGTGTTGATGAATATGTGACCTGACCCCTTATGATGGTGAACTACAGGCAAAGTGTCTGTACAGATAGAGGCAGATAAATACAGTTAAAGGAGTGAAGGAGCAGCTGCATGCAGACAGACTGTGAGAGTGAAAAACAGAGCTGGATGACTCTAAATGAATAATTAATTATTAATGATCAATAACCTGACCATCACACACACATACACACACACCATTCAAACTGAGCCTGAAGGATTATGGTAGGACAAATGTTTGCCAGGTAACTCTTCCGCTTCTGTAGGAGGCCCTTTAAGGTCATGGGGTTAGGGTGGAAGTCTTACCAGCCAGGGGTGAGGGATCTCGGGCAGGGGCATCTGAGGAGGGGCCGGCAGACCACTGTGGATCTCTGACTTGAATGAAGGCTCTGGGAGAGAGGAGCAAGTATCAGAACATGAGAGAACATTTTTAATTACGCATATACAGTGGGCATGAGGAGGAGGAACTTTGATATTGCGTATTTTAGATTTCAGTAGTTAAAAGTAGTAAAAAAATGTGGGCTAAACTTTGGCTCCTTGATATTAAAAACAGGAAGTGACCTCTTCATCATCGGGAAGATGTTTTTCTGTCAACATAAAAATGAAAATTACATCACATGTTGATGAGACCTTATGTGAATTGACTAAAGTTCAATTTGTGATAGTGTGAGAGTTTGAATGCACACATATGAATTTTTGGCCAATACCAATATTACTAGGGGTGTCACGATTCTCCAAATCCTCGATTCGATTACATTTTCGATTCTAAGGGCACGGTTCGATTAGATTCTCGATTTTTAAATTTTTTTTTTTTAAAGCACAGGTTGCTATGCCATTACTCAAATAATATTCAAAGATTTAATGCTCAAATGCAGCCTGTTATTAATATGTACTACACTACTCAGGCTTATGCATTGTCAATGCCACTATAAGCACATGGTTATTGTTACATATTCTGTCCACTAGAGGGACTTCTAACATCAGCCTGGTCTTGAAGGGGACCTACGTCACAGCGCATTGCATTTCCGACACGCCGCTCTCTGTTTACATTCATTTCCCATCACGAGCACACAGCGACACAAATCAACAGACAACTCTGTAATGAAACATTATCTAACAAGTGTAGTGAAGCGGCGCTGTTGTAAAGGCTAACGGTGCTCGGTTAGCACAATGACATCATGTTAGAAAGCACAGCCGAAACGATTTGTCAAAAAATAAAGTAACAAAAGTGTTAGCCACGATGCTAACGGCATTGATAACTAAGCCAAGCGGTGCTGTCACTGCTATCAAACGTTCAACATAACTCACTGGAAATCCAAAATACTTCCACATCGGCGACTTCAGTGAAAGAGGAGGGGGTTCAAGTTCTGTCGATGGGTCTCCTGCATCTGCAGTTGCCATGCTATCTTTTGACTGGCTGTAGCTAAATTAGAGGAGGTTGACTCGCAGCACTTCAACACGTGTGTGTTTTTTTCTGCTTGACAAGCCGACCAGACATGATATGGTGGCGTGGCAGCATCAACAATTCCATTTTTTAATTCGAAGTTCGAGATTGTGACTTAATTTCGGTCGATTTCAAATTAAAATCGAAATCGTGACACCCACACACCAGCGCTGCCCTGACACATTTTAAGGTGTTTCCATTTATTTTCGCACTGAATCAGACAACATTCAAGCAAACATTTTCAAACAACATTTGCCTATACCTACAAATGATTCATATTGCTTAAGTTGTAATAGTGCTTATGTGCCAGCTGATAGCGACATATCAAGCTATAATAAGAGAACAACGACGCTATCAAAATATTGCTATGATGATGCAGATGCACGTAAATACCAGACGACAACGATTTTTGCCATCTAAAATATCATTACATTTCGATCGTGAAATAAAATTAAAAAGTCTCTTGTCTCGTCTTTCGTCCACTTATCTGTGTCTTTGTTGACACCATGTCTGCAAAAAAAAAAAAGCGGAAATGAATAAAACTTTTTCTTCTTCGTTTTATGCCGGGTTGCAACCATAAAATGACCTAAAACGTAATCACAATTCATTATTTATTTGGCAAATAACGTTTCCATCAGCGTTATCACATACACCAATTAAGAGAAAATCCGATGAGACCCAACGTACAAACTTTGTGTCCATATTCATGAAATTCAAATCGGATTTGACCATTTCCAAAATATCCCTGCACACAGGTTATGTCAGGTCTCTAACGTGTCATCATCACCTCCGGGTCTCTCCAAACTGTTTCTGATGTGTTATGGTGCAGGGCAGCGTGTTATCGCACCTTTCTCTGAGAGGACTCTGTGCAGGATGTTGGAGAGGTGCATCTTCTTCTCTCTAACCCCGGCGCTCAGATACTCCCGGTCCAACAGGTCCAGGAACAGACGCAGCTCACACACCAGCTCCTCCATCGCTGCAACACACACACACACACACACAATAAATATACACACACTTATCACATCTGTTAGGGCTGTCATGATTAATTGCCATAAAAATAATCATGGATGGGCGCCCGGATAGCTCAGTTGGTAGAGCATGCATATATAGAGGTTTACTCCTCGACGCCCGGGTTCGACTCAGACCTGTGGCCCTTTGCTGCATGTCATTCCTCCCTCTCTCCCCTTTCATGTCTTCAGCGCTGTCCTGTCAAAATAAATACCGAAAATGCCAAAAAAAATAATCTTAAATAAAAAAATAAAAAATAAATAAATCAAGGATTTAATTGTATATTTCAGTTTTGTTCATTTCATTCCACACAGCGTTGCTGTTGGGTTTGGCCATGCAGCTAGACCTAAATCCATGTTGTTAATTCCAATGGCTGCTCATCAAAAGGAATTCATCTTCAAATAGTTTGCTCTCTCTCTCTCTGCTGCACACATTAATTCAAAAGTAGAGATACGTATATCATGGCTGATGGCTGCTCGGCAGGGACAGACCTGGCAACCCACCTGACAGACGTATTACTGCACTATTACTAAAATTGGAAACTGGAAAATACACAGAGTCCTCGCACGTAGAGCTAAACAATAGGAGGGACTCCAAGTATAGCAAGATGCCGAGGTACGTAGGGCTGGGTATCGTTCAAAGATTTTCGATACCGTGACTTCAATATAGGTTCTTAAACGATACTTTTTTCGATACCAATTTTATAAAACAATAAGAAATGACAACATTACGGCACAAATGTTTTTATTTATTTCCAGCTCTTACTAAGTGAGCCCCGTCTCTGTGTAACGTAGAGTTTTTCCTGCGTGTCTCTACGACGTGTAAAGTTAGACAGCCAATCACAGACATTATTAGATCTTGGTAGAAGCATGCTGATTGGGTCACTGTCGTGTCGTCTGCTGTATTCAGACGCCACTACATTCAAGAAGTGTCTTTTTGAAGAGCAGATACAATAAAAAGGGGAGTTCATATATATCTGACTGCTTGAATTTGTTGATGAAAACCATGTGTAGCAATAATATAATAATAGTATCGAGGAGGTGAAGTATCGTGATGTTTTGTGATATTGATTCGATTGCAATCGTTGACAGGATAATCGGAATCGAATCCTGAGACCAGTGAAGATTCACACCCCTACTTTAGAGGCAATTCGGTCGGTGCCTAAAAAGTATTGAATTAGGTACCCAGCCCTAGAGGTATATGTGTGCAGTGTTTGACTGTACGTATATCTACACACCTTCACATCCTCCTATCTGAGAGCTGGCTGTGATATGGATCACATTGAGTTCATCGCCACGCTCTGCACAGAAATGCAAAGGCACCCAGATAACAAGCAAGCTCAGGGTCCTGGCCTGTTTCAGTGCAACTCAAGCTTATTGTAAACATGTGATGGTATGGCAGATTGAAGGGGGCAAGTGGGTTTATTTTGATTTATTTAACCTCTGAATAGTCTGGAAAAGCTATTAATGTTCTTTACTAGCGATTTTATATTTGTCAATCCACACAATCCTCTAGGTAATTGGCAGTTGAAATGTATCTTTTCGCAAATCAAGGAGTAGCGCAGGTTCGGTTCAGCTCTTGGTTTGACGCCTTGCTCCCTGGCACCTCTCCAACTGCTCCAGTGCTCCGGTTCCCAAGCCAAGCCCCCCCGGACTGAGCTACAGCCACATGCAGCAAAGGGCCCTTTGCTCAGATCAACTAAATTCAACAAGTGAAGAAGAAATTCATTAATTTAACCAAATTCCGATCAAAACAAAAATGAGTCACATTCAGTCATACTAAAGGGACTAAATGACAATCACAAACACAGTTTAGTACCACTTACTTAATGAGCAGAAAATTCTTTTTTTTTTAAGCAAAAGGCCAAATATTCTTTGGTACCATCTTCTCAGGCGGGAGGATTTGCTGCTTTTCTTTGTCTTATGTACAGTATTTAACAGAAAATTGATGATCTTTGGGTTCTGGACAGTTGTTGGGACAAAAAAAAAAAAAAAAAAAGACATTTAAAGACGTCATCATGGGCTCTTGAAAATGTTTCACTACGATTCTGTCATTTTATAGGCCAAACTATTATTCAATAAATTAAGAAAAATAATCAGCACATCAATACATAATGTAACAGTAGAAACTGTTCACAAGAAATGTTTTGCCACAGTTACATTTTTGGTACAAATTCTATAACTTTTATGACCTTTTTAATACTTTTGAAAGGAAAAAATTATACCATTACTGCAGCAAAAGAAATCGACAAACTAGACTAGAGTATACACTGTTATTAGCACCGACTTGATGTCGGGCCCTCGTCGAAAAAAGACACTTGCCACCGGGCTAAACAACTTTTCTGGGGGAAACCCTAAAAGTTCTTAAATTTTTCATTTCTCATTAAATAAGCACCAAACTTAGTGTATTTTTCAGAACTTTTGGCAGAAACAATCCATACAGTTGTTTATCTATGGACTCCAGGTGTGCAAGATGTGTAACACCAAAACCATGCTACACCTTTCCCCACACATAAACTGCTATTTATGAAGGAAGAACATGTCACTTCACGCATTCTTCACATAGCTGAGATAGCTGCGGCTGATAAGAAGGAGATTGAATATAAGTCAATTGTTTTTAGATTGTTTCCCAAGTTCACTGACTGGATTATTGTATTATAATGTGATGAATTAGCGATACGGACGCTCCAGCCGTGCATAATGAAAGCAGTCGGAGAACCTCGCCTCTGCGACACAGTCACTGTGTTCTTGGTTTTTACCTTTTTCTCGCCACAGCCCTCAAATCAGGCTAGATAAACACATTCTTCTTCTAGGTTAGAATGCGGGCCGCAGCCACACAAACGTCCTACCCCAACCTATTTAATGTACAAACAAATAGGTATTGGATGTTGCAGAAATGGTCATTGTTGTGGGATATAAAAAAACTCTTTTGTTGATTTATTCTGCCCCTGATCAAATTTAATCTGTGGGGACCCTGTGTTATAGACACTTGGGTTCCTTAAGGGCAGCACACATCAGTGGCACATGATGAAAACACACACGCCATGTTTAATGTTTAATCTGGAAGCTCAGAGACCAGCGGCATCGAGTCAGGATGTGCCACTTTCCTGTTTCCCCGCATCCATGCTGGTCAATATTCCAGAATAGGGATGTCACGACTCACGAGACACGTTACTTCAGTACCAAAATTCTGAAAACGTGACAGTACTCGTTTTTCTACAGTACTGTAGGTACGGGACCTGATGGGGGCAGTATACGCCACAAGTGTTCTAGTATTCTAGTCGCTAAATGCTGGAGAAGAAGAAGAACGCCCCACCAGCACAAAAAAATCATCTCTGTAACAGCAGTCAGCCCTTGGCTTTACTGTAACGTTACATCTACGGCAACGGCTTTCCCGACTTCACCTGGAGCTCCCATACAGAAAGTACAGTCTGTTTCTCCCCTGCCTAACGTTAGCTACAATAGCTACTGACATTAGCTAACTTTAACGCTTGTTTTAGCGGACCTCTATAATGTCAACGACGGCAGAGAGAAACAGACTAACTGAACATGCTTGCTGTCTGGGAGTTCCAGGTGAAGTCATGAAGACAGAACCATACGCTAACATTAGTTGTGTGGTGATGCCAGGCTGCTCTGGAGTCTTCTGGCCTGTGGGTCCAGAAGACTCCAGAGCACATGGAAGTCACACTCTCCTTGCCCCCTCCACTTCATACCAAAACAGTAACAGAAAGTTGAAACATCAAACAAATCTGACACTGAATAAGGAGTGACATGAGACTGTCCAAAACGTGCAGCTCTAATATGTTGTCATAAGTTGAGGTCGATTTCTTACAGAGCCAGTAGTACACTAACCAGCCCTCCAACCACATGTTGGACTCAGGTTAGGGATTACAATGTACCAATACATTTTTTCTCACCAGGGACTAGATGTTCTTCTACTTAATGCCAAGGTATCTGGGATGACGCATCAGAATCTTATATTTTCTTATAAACATAATACCAAGGAATACCAGATCTGATCATATTTCAACGTGCCTATCGCACAAGCATCTCCCATTAACCAACAACAGGTGAGACCACAGGTAGCTGGCACATGATGGAGGAGATTCATCCCAAATCTTTTCATCAGAGTAACTCATTGTTACGATAAGGAATTCTCCCAAAGACATTATGCAAGTTTCCAATGCAACAATAATTCATGATCATAGCAGCAGGAGGGGTTTGGGTATAAGACAGCAGCTCTGAGGCTGGATAAACAACCGCTTTCACACATTCCTCACATAATCGGATTAGGTAGCGTTAGCTTTGCCTATTCCGCCATCGTCAGTCACACTGTAGCTCTGCTGCCGGGGCCGAGAACACAGAGCACCTCCTCTGTGTAGCGCTCTCTCTCCTGATTGGATAGAGTGGAAACGGAAAATGTATTCTCTGTTTTACTGCAGAGCAGAGGGACTTGGAGGCCAATGTTACTGATCAAACAATATTTCAGCGATGGCTGTCGGAAGGTAGAGCAATAAGCGTCATTAAGTCATCTACATTCATCCAACGCTATTGCCTCTAATAGCAGCAACAATAAGACAACTCATAGCATCTCCTCACAGCGGACTTTGGAAACATCTTGAAACTTGACTTCATGGTCAGATGGAAGCATCATTAATCATTTCAACCAATTTGTCAGTCTCTATTTAAAAGAAGAACAATTCCTCAAAGCATCCCCACACACACCCTGGATCACTTTCACCATGCCTGTTTTTATAATACACAGAGAACAGCCAAGTGCTCTTTACTGCTCCATTTACAGTTTCATAGAGCTTTGTGCAACCTGTGCAATACTTTACCTCTCTGGGGTGGTCAGAAAACGAACCCTGTGTGTGTGTGTGTGTGTGTGTGTGTGTGTGTGTGTGTGTGTGTGTGTGTGTGTGTGTGTGTGTGTGTGTCATTAAAACCTAAAGCAAGCTCTCTAGGTCACCAAAGACGTCACGTGGAGGGAAAATGAAATGGCACGGAGCGAGAAGGACCACCCTCAAAGAAGGCCGAAGGGGGCGAGCAGAAAATACCTCGTCATGCAAACAAACCACCCACGCCCTTTCTTCAAAAGCTCACTCCTTTGTCTGAATTCACACTGCCTGCGTTGGCCGTCAGACGGTGCAGCATTAACGCAGGTCTCTCCATTTATTTTGAATGGGGGGGTAGCGCGGGGGGGGACCGCAAAAGCGCGTAGCGGCATGCTACGAAATTTTGAGACAGAATCAACTTTTGGAGGAACGCAACCCCACGTCACGCTGCAGTGGCCAGTCATGTAAGCGTGGATCAGACTTGTGGGTGTGTTTTGAGGCGGTGTGAGAGTCCCATACAGGAAACAGGAAACATCACTGCCTCTTTCTCTGCCACAAGAAGGTTTTAAAACACCAAACACAAGCTCTGAACTGCCCAGGAGTTTGTGGAACAGCTGACTGTTTCCTCAGTCTCTCCGTCTCTTCTCTTTCTCCCGGAAATCAAGCTACCTTCAAGTGCGCTCAAGCGTCAGTCCTTCACACTAATTCCATTGTACATGAAAATATACATGTCTTTGCATGTGTGCACTTTGGATAGTGCAAATACATTTTTCACAAAACACTTTCAATTGTACTACATGAGATGTATTCTCAGCAGTTTAACTTGCTTCTAACCACGTTTGCAGTGTCAACACTAGGCTTGCAGACAAATGATAAGAGCTCTTTCACAATGAATCCCTCCACCCACACACACACACAAAGACACCAACCATTAAAAATACCTAGACATGTCAGAGGGATGTTTTCACTGCAAGGTACCATATTCACACTTCCCGGAGCGCAGAACAAAGGGGGTTTTCCTGGGTGAAGTATGTGTTTGCACGAAGCAGCGGGATCATGTTGGGTCTCGGAGAGAACTTGAGACCCTGCGGCTCCGTTGTTGTTGTGAGAGCAAAAATGCTTAGCCAGGTTGGAGGAAGGAGGGGTTTCTGCCCTCTTCCCAGAATACAGCTGTTGTGATTGACAGTACAGACAGACGCTATCCCACTCACTCTGTGTGTGTGTGTGTGTGTGTGTGTGTGTGTGTGTGTGTGTGTGTTTGTTTTAGGGGTCTGTTTTTTGTTACCAACAGCATTTGACAAGCCTTCAGGTCAGGATCTGTCTCTAAACAATCTGGGCTTAAAATATTGCAGCATCACATATCAGTGGCTCTACACACACGATAACAGTTATTCACTTTCTCTCACTGCATTCACACACAGGTTTTGCACTTGACAAAATGGGATATCGATATAATATTGATATATTGCCCAGCCCTAACTGGTTGGTAGTGCCTTCATTTTTCCATGCTCCAATGATAGCTTGAACTTTCAAATAATGTGACAGCCCTACTTCACAGGCAAATGTTGATTTGATTTAATGAAACCATTTTCTTAGTAGAGGCCGGCCGATTAATCGGCCGATTTTTGGCATTTCTTAACATAATCGGCATCGGCCAATATCAAGCCGATTAATAAGCAGGCGCATCTGCGGGCAGCCTAGTGTTAAAAACATGAATAGGTGACATTTTTTACAGTGCGCCCAGACCAGCTGCCTCCAGCCCCTCCCCTCGTGAATTCTTGCCGTGTGTCACTTCAGGTTCAGACGCTACCGTTAGCAATAGCATGTTGCTGGTGTTCTTGCCTTGTGATTAACTGTACTAATAAAACCGTACAAAACACCGCGGCCACACCGCTGTGGAAGCTCCCCGAATGTCATTTATCAGAGTCTGGTTGTTACCCCTGTCCGTGGCAGTCTCATCCACTCCTATAACGGAGCTAACTCGAGCTAGCTAACCGCTAACAGAGCTAACCGCTAACGGAGCTAATCGTTGCTAACAGAGCCTTCAGTTCTTCGTGCCTGTATCAATTAACTGCATCTATGGACTCGAGCACGAATAAAACCCTTAATTTTATTAAATTGGCTGGATGAGTTTTAAATTACAACTAAGAGTTGTTTGAATGACAGAAATGTGCTCAGATAAGATCCTGATGAGTCCAACAGGACATGTAACAGTAGGATCCCCAAAACACAGAGAAAACACTTCAACAAGGTGAACAAGAATTGACTTTAGATAGCCCTAGTCTGATGTGATTCAACAGGAGTTAGGAGGAAATAGTGTTGAGATTAATAACATGTCACTTTCTGTGAAGCTTGCAGATTTGTATTCTCAGAAATTTAATAAATGCTGATAAGTGCACTAAACTTTATTTTTTCATTGAAAGGTTTATTTGACAAAGTTTATTTTCTTCTTACCTGTTTCGTTTATTTAATATATTTTTCATACATTATTTGTACAATATAGGCTACAGTATGTTTTTACGTTATACATTTTTAATTGAAGTAGCCTATACAGTGTAGATTGGTGAAGTGTTCAATAAATGGTTTTGTTGAGAAATTCTGTGTATATTAGTGTTACGTTTTATCTTTCAAATAGAGGTTTAAAAACAAGCACATATCAGCCAAATATCGGCCAAAATAAATCGGCAGCATTAATCGACCATCAGCTGACCCTGATTTCTAAAGATCGGCATCGGCATTGGCCAGAGAAAAACCATATCGGTCGACCTCTATTTCTTAGTGTTATGACCAGGGCTTTAAATTGACACCCGCTAATCCACCAAATGCGGGTAAAAATAAATTTCGGGAGGTAACATTGTAAAGTTGGCTGGTCATAAATGAAGCGGATTGTGGCTTGGAAATGCAATCTTTATCTGGCAACTCTGCTTGTAGTACTAATCCTACATTTCCCATGAACACCATTTGGTGACATGTCGTACAACCGTTGGCTACGTGCCTAACGTGCAGTATCGATTACGAGCTACGCTAAAACGGAGAAGAAATTAAAGTTAGTTTGGAAAAAACAAAACACGTAGGCTGGTAACTTAAAAAAAATATACTAGCCACGTTGGCTGGTGCTCAAAACAGTTCATTTAAAACCCTGGTCTAACTCTGGAACATCCAGAGATCATACTCCTACTACTAGAATCAAAATCCTACTCCATTTCCTAAACCATTTCTCTGATGTCCATCCAGAATAAGCGTCCATAAATACCCTTACAAATCTTATTTAAATGGGGCTTCCTAAAACTTCTTCTTGCCTCATAACCATCCAATGAAATTCTGATAACTGTTCATACCTGGTTACAGTGCAAACAGAAACTGGTCAGCAGTATGAGCTTCATGGTGCAAACTCCCCACAATGAAAACAAAGGTAGATGAAAAAAAACGTGGCACAAATGATAAAAAAAGAGAAAGGCCCATAAACGTGCTTCTTATATCACTGCAGTACTGACAACTAACTTTACTAAATTTTATTAAAAGTGTCAAATCCTAATAGAAGTGATCTCAGGACACTTTACAGATAGAGTATGTCTAGACCACACAATCATTTACAAAGACCCAACAATTACCCCCCAAGAGTAAGCATTTGGTGCAACAGCGGCGAGGACAAACTCCTCTATCGATCTAAACTATACTAGAACATGTATACTACAATGTCTACAGTATGTGACCTTCCTTGTTCTAAAGCTAACAATACATGGCACGCCAAGCTGTAACATGAAGGGACACTGACATAAGCATACAGACAGCAAAACCTGTGCAAAAACAATAACCAAGTCAATCTGGTTTGGGTGACAAATTCTTCAGTTTTCCTGTTTTCATACTAACAAAATACAGTTCTCCGCCAAACGGCCTGTTCAGGTAGTTATACTCTTTGTTACAGTAAAGCTACAGAACCAGATCAGCCAATGGCATGTCATCTTATTGCATGCCATGGCAGATCAAATTAAAAACTGACATCAAATCTATTCGGGAAACATCCAGTCAAAATGAAATGTCCAGGTACAAATACCTTTTCTACTTCTTATTCTAAGCTTTAGCTGTATTGTCCTTCTCTGTTGCAGGTGATTGACCCCCCACCCAAGTGTAACAGCCTGCTGATGTAGCAAAGAGATGCATGAACGTTTAATGAGCCAACCGCCCAATCATCTTCACTGAGCACTTTCTGTGCTTCTGGGAAACTTAATTGCATCGTGGGCTGACAGTTACAGTAGGATGATGGTTGTTGTTAATTGAGGTTGGTTTATGGTCTGGCATCGTCATGGTTACTGCCTCCAATGAGCCCCCAAAACACAGCAGGGCATTGCTGGAAAGCATTCATTTGGGCAATAGACACGTGATCTCACACACACACACACACAGCGCTGTTCTGCGCTCTAGCCAGAGAATACTTCCGTTGCAGGAACACTTTAGTAGTCCAAGAAGAAGTAAATATATTTACTAAGTATAACGAGGTTGGGTTGTCCATCCTATTAAAATGGCTAGGCTATATAAGAAAATTGTAAAAGAGAGTATTATATTTCGAACATATTCAAGTGCGAATGAGAACCGTTTGGAGGGGGATGCCAGGTTGTGCAAAAAAAAAAAAAAAAGAATATTCGTATGTCAAATTTTCAAATCGAATACCAACCCACCGAACAAATATTCGAATATTCGGGTCCAGCCCTAGAAACAATTAGTCTATTAAGTCAATCCACGGATAATTATTTAGCGACAGTTGGTTTTAGGGATGCACGATATATCAGCAATCATATCTGTAACGATGTTAGTTATCGTTTTATACATTGGCCGATGAGCAAAACTTGTTAAAAACAATTTTAACATGCGATGAATTTTTCCATCTAGCTGCCGTTGTGAGAGTCAGGGCGGTGCTGGTGTGTGTGTGTTTTTTTTTTTTTTTTATTGGTCACAAAGTTTTTGACACAGGATTTAAATGCTGAAGACGAAGCAATGTCAGTGGGGACGTTTTTCAAGAAAACGTAAGACACGTGCAGTATGCAATACTTAATCAGTTACTCATACTAAAGTCAGAGTAATGCCTGAAGGATGCAACTAGTAACTAAACCTGTCAGATGAATGTAGTGGAGTGAAAAGTACATTTCTCTCTAAAATGTAGCGGAGTAGAAGTAGAAAGTGGCATGAAAAGAAAAGACTCCAGTGAAGTACAAGTACCTCAACATTTGGACTTAAGTACAGTACTGGAGTAAATGTACTTAGTTACATTCCACCACTGCCACTTCACAATCAATATCAGGAGCAAGCTTCTACCAAGCAGCCTGAAGGCCCACAGCGGCAGCGGCAGAACACACATTAGCCAGTGTGCAGAGGGAGAGAGGGAGGGAGAAAGAGAGGGAGAGAGGAAGGGAGAAAGAGAGTGATGTGTGTCGGTGAGCAGGAAGTTAACAGTAACGCTATAGTTGTGAATGTAGCAGTGCAGTCTGGGTACAGTTTAGATCCGACACGCTCCAACTCAGTAGTTTCCTGTCTCTGTGTCCCGTGGGTTTGTCCACGCCTCTTTAGGAGACTAGCAGCAGGTCCTGAGTGTGTTAATTCCAACAGGAGAAGTGAACGTGAACACAGATTATGAGCGATTCTTTCGCCCCGTAGTCACCAAAGTAAATATTGGAGCCATTCTTTAACAAGCCACATATCTCCAGTAGAGCTGAAGATCTTTGCCCGAACCCGACGGGACCCGACGGGTTCGGCCTTAATTTCTATCATGTTACACGGGCTCGGGCCGGGCTCGGGCTTGCGCTCCCGTGATCTCTCCCTCGCCAACCCAGGGAAAACCCTGATTAGTCAGAAAACCTAAACAGGATATTTAATTTTATGTTCATTAGTTATTGATTTGATATCCATTAAACTTTTTCACAGTGTGAGTTAAACTGGACTTTAACTTGCGACACGTTATAAAAGGAGCCAAAAAACTACCGCTGTTAGTTACTTGGCGGCCCTGTGACTTGTTGAGAAGAAAACAATGCGTTAAAGCTATGATTTATGGGCTTTTCCAAATGTTAGAAAGACATAAAGACTACTTTTTTCAAATTCAGTGTTCACATGTGTTTTCAGTATGTACAAAATATGATTATCATAGATACTTGTTTTATACTGATCATGTAGACATTGATATATAATCGCTTATCGGCCATAACAGAAATGTTATTATTGGTTATCCATATCAGCCAAAATGTTCATATCAGGGCATCCCTAATTGTTTTAATCAACCAATTGTTTCAGTTGTTTAATGGAGCAAAAATGCCACACACTCACTAGTTCCAGCTTCTCAAATGTGAGGATGTGCTGCTTTTCTGTTTTCGGAGATATTCAATATACAGTACAATGATATATCAATAATATACAGTACAATGAGATATCATCGGAGATATTCAATATACAGTACAATGATATAATTGTACTGTATACTGAATATCTCCGATGTGAAAGTTCCAAGCTCAAGAGGAAACTTGGAACCTCAATTCATGATAAGAAGTGCTCCTCATTTGCATTTTCACGATGACTTTGAAGCAGTGGTCTTCAATGTTTTTCAAAATTTCTTAGCTGAAAGAGAGACCGAGTAGAAGAAGTAACACTCCATAAGTAAAGTCCGAAGTAAATCCGTAAAATAACAGAAAAGGTTCATTACCCGGACTTTTGCCACATAAATAAAAAACGGAAATGATGTGTGTACCTACAGTTTTAAAACACGACCAAAACGTCTAAAAAAACCGCCCAACATGTTGAAAAAAGTGACAAGAAATAAAAAAAAAAAAAAAAAAAAAACAACTTCAAAAATGTCGTAAAAAGCGACAAACTTCAGGAAAAAAAGCAACAACGTGGAAAACAACCTCCGTGGCCGACAAAAGTTCTCGGAGCACAAATTATGCAATTTGAAATGTATATTAACAAAAATACAACTGTGAATCATGTTCTATATGGACAATTTGTTAAAATATACAATCATACTACTGTTAATACACAGATATTGCTTAGAGTGTACTGCATATATTGTATACAATTGAGTTGCATAATAAACTGGGCCGAATGGATGAAAATAAATGGTTATTATTTATACATGATGTTTTCACGTTAAACATACAGTGAATCTTTAAGCTTAACTGTATGGCTGCCATACCAGCTGCCTTTAACTATGTTGGATTGATATTAATGTATATTTTCAGACGACATAACTCTACGATCCAAAAAGGCCTTATGTACTGGCACATTTGGTCTGCACTGCTGGTGAAAAGCTGTGAAAGTCATGCAATATTACCAGTCAGAAATGTTTCATAAAGGGTTTGCAAAGCCTCCACTTGGCGGAGAGAGGGAGAGTTGTGAACACATCAGAAGACGGGCGATGCTGCATTAGTTTATGATGAAAGACAAGCTGTCTTGCTCTCTCCCCATTTCTCCGCTCTGTAATTATGAGGTTTGTGTGTTTTCTTCTTCCCATTGGACATGCAATGCCAACATCACAGAGCAGGACTCACTGCTATTGAACAGTACAGGTGGTTTACCGTG
Source organism: Sander lucioperca (assembly GCF_008315115.2). Lineage (NCBI taxonomy): Eukaryota > Metazoa > Chordata > Actinopteri > Perciformes > Percidae > Sander > Sander lucioperca. The sequence goes on from NC_050189.1 coordinate 1,338,742, forward strand.
CAAACAGATGTTTCCCTGACCACAAATACACATCTGCAAAACCCTGATCTGAAGGAAGGGGGGGGGAGAAGAAAGGGTTATGGGTAGAAGGGATAGGGCAGCGCTGACAGGGGTTTACAGAAGATATGAGAGAAGAGGAGGGAATAGTCTGGGAGAAAGAGGAGAGGCCCTTCAATAGCAAGCTAAAGACAGCTAGTGTAGAGCCATGATGCTCCCCTTTGGTATCTCTTTTAAAAAGATAATTAGAAGATACTCAGCTAAAACCACAGGCCAACTGAAGGGAGATGGGTAAAGGGGAGAAAAGGAACTATATAGAAGCTCCAGCTCTGGGATTCTATCCTCTGCTGGGAAGAGAGGACGTGGTTTCCTTGACTGGGCTGGAAATGGTAGCTGCCTGGGTGTGAGAAAAGAATGCAACTTCCATAACTCTAATAAAACACTTCTGTACAATGTGACAGACCTTCTTAGCTCAGGGTGTCCCTTATGTGGTATTAACCTTTATTCACTTTAAGACATAAGACATATAATCAGTCCAACATATTTAAATATCTCTGCTCATAATGTCCAGTGAAAATAATTTGAGATGCCATCGAAATGATGACAGCGCTCTGCGGTTATGGAGGCTTGAATGTCTCAGCGGCCTGCAAGGTCCTCAAACATTTCCTACTGCTTCAGCTTCACATTAAAAGCATTTAACTGTCCAAACACCAGTTGACTTTTATTATGAAGTAGTCACAGGACATGCAATGTTTGTCAGTGAACTTGACACTGACCGGCATCAAAAATGCGTCTACAGAACAAGACAACATTTTCAGCATTTTTTGACAGCGGATCTGTGTGAAACAGTCAGGAGCAGCCACAGTGAGCTGTCAGATGGGTTGAGTCAATCTTAGCACCTTAAGAGTATAACTGGTTATGGAGGGAGGCTGGGCGCCGTTTATCCAGACTGATCTCAATAAGTGGCGTATGTATGACACGCCAATTCGTATTAGGGCTGGGTCGACGTCATCGATTACGTAAATGCGTCGAAACAAATAATTTGCGTCGACGCATCACTAAACAAAATAAATAAATAAAACGTGTGTGCAAATTAATTAATGTAATGCGGAACTAATGTAATGCGGAACTAATTTAATGCGGAACTACTGTTAGATACGCATATCCAACGCCATCACCCAGATGTGCCAATCACTGGAACGAGACAAAAAAAAACTGTACAACTTCTCCTCCCTACAGTGTTTAACGAGACTTTAGATACAAATAATTAAAGTTTTAAAGGGAGAAGAGCTTGGATTGTTAAACAAGAGCTTATTCATTATTTTACCTACTACTGCTAAAAAAAGCAAATACAGGCTACTCTTTTTGCACTTGCTCGGTTTACTTTTGTTTTAATTTTTGTATTCCTCCTGAAAGGGTTATTTTGTTGTTGGATTGATAGCCTACATCTGGCACTAAAAAATTATTTTACTTGAACAGTGCAGTGTTAAACAATTTCAATAAATAGAGATTTTAACCTTATTGAAATTTGTTTTGTGTAAATTGTTAATAATTGAGCAATGGGAAAATAATCGCTAATTGAAAAATTAATCGTTAGATTAATCGTTTAAAAAATAATCGTTTGGGACAGCCCTAATTCGTATACCATTTTGGCGTGTTAACAAGACGCATAATCGCTTTTTAGCGTGTTTATCAATGCCGTTTGGCCTCCATTGACTTACATTACCTTGCAGTGGCATGTCAATTTACGCCAAGTTCTCCTAAGAAAATTATGTAGCATTAAGAGCGTAGCGAGTAGTATGAAAGCCCAAAAATCCGCATAGGTTGGGGTGGTGGATGGGTCAAACAACACAGGACTTTCACCCAGGAGACCGGGGATCGTGATGTTGTCATTTCCAAGGCAACAGCGCCAGTGTAGCCTACCAGTGTTGCTTTCAGCCCAGGCTAAAATTACTCTGGAAACATACTCTTGATAATGCTTGGGGGGAATTTTATTTCATAATGTCACATTTATTTATTACCCTCTCTCCCTGCCTTCCTCTGACTCTCTGTCTCTACCCGCCGCAGACAACTTCGCCCCAAGAGAGTCAAACCAGCTGAGGAAATAGAATTTCAGTTCACGGCTGTAACGTTACCGTTACGCCACCGTTACCAATCCCAGCAAACTTTCTGTTGCTTGCTGATCTGGCAGAGAGTCACCGGGGGTTCGGGATCAGATCATGGGGATCTGACCTCCGGTGCTGGGTCTAATATTCTAATATTAGCTGCTGCAGCTAGCTAGCAGCTAGCCTCCAGCCCTGTGACCTTTGTCCCCGCGGTTCGCTCCCCGGTGCTGACTGACTCTGGTCCGTCTGCAGAGCTGGCGTTACCCGCTCTAGCTGAGCTGGGAATCTGCCGCACTCGTGTTTTAGTCATATTTTCTTTTGTTTGCAGATAGTGATATGTTATGATGCACTGATGTCAGGCAGGCTTGCTAGTTGCCTTTAGTCGAAGTCTGTGAGATAAAAGTCCCCTGAAATAAATAAAAGTAAAACATATGTATTTAGGCTATTGAACTATAATGACTAATGCGTATGTTCATATGTATTGCCTCATTTATGTATTTCATTATTTATTTCATAGCCATATTTATGTATATTTATGTAAAGGGGGCAAAAAATGGATGATCAGTCGCTCAGGAAGTTATAGGCTACAGTTTCCCACAACTGCAGCCGAGACATTCTAAAACACTTAACGTGAAAAAGCTTAACATGGTTTAATCTACCTAAACAATGATCAATCAGATATCAGTCAGTTATCAGTCAGATAACGTCCATAATAATTGGACTTTGGGTTAGATTTTTTGACAGTTTTCAGTGGTTATAAGGAGCAATATGAGATAGAAATTTTGTAATCATTGATCATTGTTTAGGTACATTAAACCACGTTAAGCTTCTTCCTCGCCATAGGCGCCAATGAAGAAGAAAACGTTAACGTGAGAGAACTTCTATAATTGTTGAATTTCAGTTTAGTTTTTTTGACAGGCTAAGTGTTCATGACAAGATATGGCCATGAGAAATATGGTGATGGTTAAGTGTTTTTTTTTTTCATGTTAAGCGTTTTAGAATGTCCCCTGCAGCCTGAGTTAAAGCAAATATGGTAGTGTATATTTTGGTCATTCGATTTTCATTTCATGAAATACATAAATGAGGCAATACATATAAACATATGCATTAGGGTTTCCAAAGCAATTTTAGCCTGGGCTGAAAGCACCACTGGTAGGCTACACTGGCGCTGTTGCCGTGGAAATGACAACATCCGGTCTCTGAATATGAAAAAAACAAGCCTTTTTTCGTTTCTATTTGAGTGATTTCATTTTTTGTTATATGAAATAGAAAATGAAAATCAAAGTATATTTTAAATTTCTCCCATCCCCTTTTGACAATGAAAAGGAAAATTTTCAATTTCAATTTCAAATTTTGTATTTTAAAACGAAAATCAAATAACCATTTGTTTTTAGTTTTTTAATACATGAAAATCGAATGAACAAAAAAGTACACGGACCCAGGTATCATTTGTTCATTTGTTTTCACATATGAAAACGAAAAAACAACTCCTTTTTCCGTTTTTTTAGAAAAACGAAAAAACAAAATTATGACTTCATTTTTGGTTTTCCCGTTCTTGCACGGGAATCAGAAAAACCACTTGATATTCCGACGTTCCCCTGTGGGTGGTGCTAAATCTGATTGGCAGGATATGCATTCATTGTTTTTCAAATTAAGAGTTTACCCACACTGTATTTGTTAGCCTGTAAAATGAATAGTCTATATGTAAAATTAATAGTCTATATGCATGCTTTTTGTCACCCAATTATTTGGCTTAACTGACTGAAAAATCTATTGAAATAGCCTAATGTAAACATGTTCACACATTGACAGCTGTCAGACAAAAGGCACGATCTGTTTTTGTAGGAGAGGGGAAGACCCATCTCATCGTTTAATCGTGTTGTGTTCAATGTCATGTTAAACAATTTTTTGTTCCCGGTCAAAAATGACCGTTCCATTAATACTCATCATAAAAATTTAAATAATACATTTATTCTTTGTTTTAGATGTTTTTATTAACTTAAATTCTTATGAATATCTATGTCTATTTGTTATTTATGGCCTGTATGCCTCATTGATCTGAGCTTATACATCTTGAATTCGATCAAGTACTAAAAAACATAATTGCTGGATTATTTTGACGATAATAAATAATCAGATGAAACATAGTATACTGTTTATCACAGATTACATTGGGCCGGAGTTACCAAGGACATTTGTTTAGAAACCATTTAAAAATGTATACATTCACAGTAAGTAACACCTGTTTGGGTCAAAAGTAAGAGATTTTATCTGTCACTTTGGAAAAATGGTCATGGACCCAATTAAGGGTCACATTCCTCCTGAAACATGTCCGATTGGGTCGTGTTTGGTTCAGAAGCCTTTATCTGCGATTTTTGACGTTAGAAAGTGCTGCTTCGTTCCACTACAATCTAACGTTAGCATACTCATAGCTAACTATTATGTAGTTGCATGCTAACACGACATAGCGGAGTATATATAGCTGTATGTATATAGCAGGACTTTGTACCGTAAAAAAATCACCAATAAAGGCTTCTAAACCAAATACTACACAACCGGACATGTCCCAGCAGTAAAGGGACCGGAATTTGGGGTGAAATGTCCAGCATTGAGCGACATAATAGTTTGCTAGGAGTATGCTGGTCTCTCACAGAGATCTCATTTGAAGCCCTGTTTTTACCTGATACTTTCATAAAAGTACAAACACATGAAGTGAGAGGTATATACACATGCTTAAACTTTATTTAAAGCATGACTAACCTGAAGCAGGACGGATCATGACCTGTAACACCAAAGTAAGGCTTCTAGCTCAGGCTAGCTAGCGTTAGCAAATTACCTTCAAAGTTGCATATAAACTTAATTTTACAGGCTAACAAATACAGTGTGGGTAAACTCTTAATTTGAAAAACAATAAATGCATATCCTGCCAATCAGATTTAGCACCACCCACAGGGGAAAATCGGAATATCAAGTGGTTTTTCTGATTTCCGTGCAAGAACGGGAAAACCAAAAATCAAGTCATAATTTAGTTTTTTCATTTTTCTAAAAAAAAAACGAAAAAGGAGTTGTTTTTTCGTTTTCATATGTGAAAGCAAAAACAAATTAACGAACGATACCTGGACCCTTCCTTTCCTAAACCCAACCTGTCCGCTGTATACCGCGTAGACATACACGCGGATAGCTCAAAATGCGTACAGATAACACTTTAGAAAGTGTAGCGTGTATGTTTACGCAAAGTCATGATGTCACGTTGGTTCATCTGCATGTGTGAGTGTATTGTAAGCCTGTGTGGCTAAATGACAGTGGCTAGACAGGCAGATCCAAACACAAGTCAGAACACCACATAAACTAATTCATAGAAACACACGGAAATTACACATAAATATATTATGTGCTCACAAGACCTCCCTTAACCTGAAAGACCTCTTGCTGGGTTAACACCCCCCCAAAAAAAATAAATAAATAAAACTCCACATTACTGCCACTACCACTTAGCTACAATGCAGATTTGGTCATGTAAGCCAAAAAGCTTTGTCCAAGACAGACAGATGGAGAGACACACATACATACAGAGAGAGAGAGAGAGAGAGAGAGAGAGAGAGAGACACACACACACATAGACAGACAGACAGACTGACTAACAAGCTAACGGGCTCATCCTATTACAACTCTAAGCCTATTAAAGATGCCTGGGGAGGCTCATCAGAAATGATCCTCTCCTAATAGACCCAAATTACCAAGGTAACCATTAAGACTAAATATAACTATTTCAACTGTTAGTTTTACATTTTGAGGCAGGAGTCCAAAGGTAAATGCTAGGTTGATGATGATGGTGGTTAAATCAGTAGGCTGCTGAGAGTGTCCTATTTGGCATTAATCCGGTTTTCTGAATTGTGCTCGAGCTAGGCCAGAGATACCCCTCCTTCCCCCTGCGTTTTTCCAGATGAATATTGACACAGGGGGAAGGCCGGCAGGGCTATGATTAGTCAGCTCAAAATTAAAGTCTCTGTTCCCACAAGCCAGCTTACTGACTAGCTGGCTTTTGGAAGGACCGAGGGAGAGATTACAAACTCATTTCTCCTCATCTCTCCTCTCCACTTCTGGGATCCGTCTTCCCCTCCACCACCAGAAAGGAGGGGCTCGCACGTGAAAGCTTTTAAACTTCAATCATCATTGGGATGAACAGACCCCCAACTCTAAAGCAGAACCAAATGGGCCAAGTGGGCCAGAACGGTGACACCATGTACCCATTCTGCCCACATCACACACACCCCAATTAATTGCTCCTGACTCAGGGTTTCCGTGAGGAAAGCTGCAATAATAATGGCAATAAACACTTAAACACTTGGCCATTTTTGCCCCCAAAACATGGCACCCCATAAGTGGGAGAGCTTTTGAGCATGGACTTGCTGAATGGGATCCTTGACTTGCCAAAGTAGCTTGCTGTGTTTACACCACCAGCTCAATTAGTAGGAAGTATTGATGGGCCATTTTTTTGCCAGTCCAATTTACACACATGATGGTTTTACATTGCGCAAACAGTGGTACAGACAGTAATGTCACAGCCACACACACACAAAATGGTTAAAGGTAAAATTAGGTTGTGATTAGCCATTTTCAAATTTTAAACATACGAAATATAGGGCTGTAACAGTTTGAGTATTTGTGCCGAACCGTACAATACGCACAATACACAGTATGGTGATTAATGACATAATGCGGAACCAAAAGTCTCAAGAACGAGTTCTGCCTGGGAACTTTTAGCCGTTCACAGTTAGCAACATTTATCACAACAAGCCAATTGGCATGCGAGTCAGTCACACTTTGGCTAACACACATTTGAAGGCATCACCCAGATGTGCCAATCAACACGTATTATTCTATGTATATTGGTATGACAGATGCTTTTCAGTCTGTTGTGACCTGTTGCCTTTTTTTCAAGTGTTAAAGGGATACTTCACCGATTTAGCATTAAGCTTTGTATCAGCAGAAACACGGTAGTATTTTTGAATGACCGTGCTTCCCTCCCTCATGTCCCCCTGAGACGAGAGATCTCGGTATTGTGGGTCTGGAAAAAAGCCTCTGATGATGCAAAAATCGTCATTTTCCGTCATCGGAGGCATTTTTGCCCAGAGGCAATGGACTACAGCCAGTAGAGCTACTTCCGCATGTTTTCAACCCGCCCATAGGGGGTTGGACTGTCGTCTTTCTCCGAAGACTGCCGAGGCAAAACGAGTGTCAGCCATCTTGAATCCTCGCTTACTGGCTTCTCAGCAGAAAACTTTTAGATAGATAGATTTATTCATCCCGAAGGAAATTTTAGAACATCAATTATGTGCATTGAAACTACCACCAGGATACATTGGTACAGATCGGAGAATATACAGGACACTTTATTACAGACGGAATACTCAACACACTATGCGAGTTTCGCCGGCCGGATATGGAGACCAGCGGTGTTGCTTGATGCATCTGGCCTGTAAAGGGACAATATCAGCGGGGAACGTTAAACGAGTGTGCCGGTAGAAAGCTAACGCTAGCCGGCCACCTGTTCCATCAATCCTGCTTGCAAGTGTCCACTCATTAGACAACAAACTGGACTACATCCAACTTCAACAAAACTCCCAATGCAAGTTCAGAGACTGCTGTGTTTTTGTTGTTGTGGAAACATTGCTGTATCGGACTATCCAGCTACCAGGCCGGCTGCTCTGTCGCCGGGTAAGACTAGCTAGTGGAGGTGGGCTGTGTTAACACGGACTGCCTGGTGCAGAAATGGGGTGCTTATATCCTAGGGCTGCACAATTAATCAAATTTTAATCACGATCACGATTTTGGCTTCCCACGATCAAATTCATACGATCGAGCGATATTTAAAATGCGTCATTCCATTCATAGAACGCTCCGTATCAAAGTTTTGTTTTTCCAAAGCTCCGTAAAACACTGTCTGAACACGTGCCTCCATGAGCCAATCAGAGATGTTCCCTGCACCACGCAGCTTAGTTTAGATGTAGACAGTCACAGAGGACAGAGAGTAACGTCGGTCATAAGTTGTCACAAGGTTTACCAGTTTACCAGTAAACGCAACATTTTGTCCCATCTGTGTTTTTCAGACAACAGTAGTGACTAGTTGTGTCTTTTAGCTCATAGCTTTAGCGGCAGACTGTTGGGCATCCCGCTGTTGGCATCCTCTACAGTGAAATACAGTCACACTACACCGTTTAGCTGTCAGCATTTTAACCATGTTTAAATCAGTTACTACTGTAGCTAACGGTAGGCTAACATTATCTGCTGTGTAACGTGTTATTAGTGTTTACTAGCGTGACATGAAGCGATGTTTCTGTTGCCTCTAACGTCTGTTTTGGAGCATCAGAGCGCAACGCAGACATTTAAGTGGCACCGTAATCCGCGTCGCTATTTCGTCCGGAAGATACTGGGCACTGGTGCCGTATTGGCACCGGATTTTAACATGCGCCGTTAACGTGAACAGAAAATTGCGTTGCCTGTATCTTTTCACGGCAAACGCGCACGTGTGGAAAGTGGTCGCACAACAGCTGAAATGGTATACTACTCCATAGTATCCTTCAACAAAGGAGGAATGTAGCACAATATGGATGTATGGGCAGGAATGTAGCACAATATGGATGTGAAAGCAGTTAGCCTATGTGACAATAAAATTTGTTGTGGTTAAAATCAACAAATAATTGTGATAATCGTGATCTCAATATTGATCAAAATAATTGTGATTATCATTTTGGCCATAATTGTGCAGCCCTTTTATATCCAATAACTGCTAACTGCTGGTGGAGTTTGTGACTGTTAAATGCCGACCATTCTACATTCCACGCAAATTTACGGCTGTGTTTATACTCTGTGTTTACAGCCCACCAAGCGCTAATGCTAGTAGCTATGTGTTAGCTGAACTTTACGGAGCATATAATGTGTGTGCACTAAATGTAGCCTGTTTCATATGTTGTTTTTATATATTTTAAATGTGTAACACCACTTGAGCCACGGTGAAACGTTGTTTCGTGTATATGGTTGAAATGACAATAATAGTGACTCCAAAGCTGGGGCATGACTTCTGTGTAGTATTACACCCGTATTGGAGCACAAGCCTACCTAAAACTATAACTTCAAGGCCTCAGTCCTTACTAGGCAACCACTGAAGCATTAACAAATGGCTTTTCCCCTAAAAGTGATTCTTCTGATTCCTATAAATATACCTTTGAGAAAATGTGTTGGGAAACTGGGTAAACTAGCTGGGGTTACCATCTATTACATTCCTGCATATTTGTTGTCATAAACTCACATTGGTTAAATCCTCGTCCAAATCCAAAACCAACACATGATCTGCTACATTCTCGTGTGCCGCTGAGATGTGATTACAACCCCTCTACACAATGGATGTCTGTCAGAAGCTCACCAAATGCCAGGCAGAGGAGCGCCGCTGGGCGACCTGATACCCTGCAGCTGCTAGCACAGGTCCTGTTATTCTAAGACTCCATTCACTGCTACAGGGAGAGGAAATTAGAGATATGGAGGAGCATTTGTGTTGTCATTCCAGGATCATGTTAGGAAACCTCTGGCTGTGGTGTGGAGTCAATGTTGACCTGGACTTTGTAATGTGTGACTAAGCATTATTGTTAATATGACTGTTGAGGTGGATGGACTATGACCTGAAAATAAAATAATTTCATTCAATTAGCATTGAAGTCAGCCTAAAAGTCTAATCCCAAACCCAAAAGGTGGTCAGACTGAGTTAGACTGACTAATGCCGGGTACACACCACAAAAGAATTAAGCCAATTTTGGGACTGATACCCCCTTCCCGCCATGTTTGCACACACTAAAGTCATATTTGATAGCGCAAGATTTACTTTCTTTGTGAAAGTGTTTTCCCCCAAAAATTAAAATATGTCAAAGTATTACCATGAATCCAACATATTATTCGCAAAGGTAAATCGGCCTATTCGTAAAAAACAACAACCTCAACAACACTGATGATAGGCTTACTGGCCTGTATGATAGCCACTACGGTAGCCATCAGTCAAGCTTATGGATTCACTGTGTGTTTGACATTTAAACATGATGATATATGAATATGTAAATAATATTTTAATAGCTTAGTATTGTAGGGCACCATAAAAAAGGTATGTGTATAGGCTTTAGGCCACCCTACACGTTATTGTAGGCCCAGTTTAATACGCCTGGCCCACATAGTGTGGGCCAGGCATAAGCTAGGTCTACCTTTGTCCTGCTGTTGGGTACTACCAAGTCAGCAAGTTTGTATCATTTCACAGGACAGAACCCCCATGTTTATACCTTACCGTCAGCCAAAGCTATACTGTAAAGAGTGCAACTCCAGCAGAAGCTTGCAGCAGTTTTTACCATTATTGACAGTAATTTTAAGAACCCTACTGAACCCTTATTTTATGTTTCAGTGAAGCATGCAACATAATGCTGTATGTGTTGTTGACGTATTTGGATCTGTTGTCTAGCAACAATGAGGTAATGAAAACCAGATTTGTTTTAAGGTCACAATGCTAGAATTAAGTTACAGAACAGTGCTATGTCAGAAAGCTGGAATGATAAACTAATACCTAGAACTAATATAAGCACCAGCTACATGCTTTTAAAGTGAGTTGCTCCGCAATATGTGTTAAGGGAGTATGTCTGGATACAAGATTATTACAACTTGAACACCGGAAATAGAAAACATTACTTTCCGCTTTGGGGGTCAGTGAAGGTAAAGGGGGATCTTTTCCATCCATTCAGTCAAAAGATGCCGCTATTTCTGTTATTTTGAAGTGGAATTCCAAAATGAAATCTGTCTTGGGTGGTACCATCATCGACCAACAGAACATCTACACTTCAATGTGGCCTGCAACTTTATGTTGCCCCTTGTTAATCCAATGATTAGGCTATATCACCACATTCCACTGTGCTAGGTAGCAGCAATGAGCAGCCTGAACTAGCCTAAGCCTTAAAGTGTCTATTGAATAAGGTGGCTTTCACACCTACCTTGATTGGTCCGTTTAAAACGAACCCTGGAGCGTTTGTTCTAATAGTCTGGTTGGTTTGGGGCTGGTGTGAAAGCTTAAATGAACTCTGGTGCGGATCAAACAACCAAACTCCTCAGATCTCTGCAGGGTAAATCCAGACAGCTAGCTAGACTATCTGTCCAATCTGAGTGTTCTGTTGCACGACTAAAACTACCTTTGAACGTACACATGTTCCACCAAAACAAGTTCCTTCCTGAGGCTATTTTGCAGAGGCGGTTTTTCAGCGTTTTTTCCCAGTGCTTAGCACCGCCCAAGACGATTGTGATTGGTTTAAAGAAATGCCAATAAACCAGAGCACGTTCTTCTCTCATCCCAGAATGCTGTGTGGACTAGCCAGACCTTCCTCCGCAGCGCTGTGGAGGAAGGTCTGGCAAAGCGAGACTAGCTTCCAAGTGAACTAGAGTTCGGTTCGCTTCAGGTGAGAACATGATCCAACCCAAATACAGGAAGTGAACCAACAGAGCATTTACTAGCCTGCAATTTCAATCTTGCACACAATTTACTGACTTATATATGATTTAAGGGTTGATAACTTTAAGATCCATAACTTATTCTGAGTACACATCGTTGGTCGTCTGTGTGACATCACCAGTCTGTGTGACATCATCATCATCATCATCTCTCTCTCTCCTTCACTCGCTGTCTGTCAGCTGCTCATTGCTCGCCTTCTTCTGAAACATTAGAAACACTAAAGTAGGGCTGCAGCTATCGATTATTTTAGTAATCGAGTCTTCTACTGATTATTCCATCGATTAATCTGTTAAGAAATACTTTTTTTATTGAAGAGCAATATTATACAATAGTTTGGTTTAATTTTCGGAAAAAGCAACATTTTTATTGCATATTGCTTACCATATCATCTCTCAAAAAACTAAACATATTAAGTACATTTAAGTGCCATATTACATTGTTTTTAAAGAAAACATTTTCTGAAATGCAATAACAACCTCAAACTAAGGCATACATTAAAGATACATAAACATTACCTTAAGTTGTGCAACTTAACTTTCAGAACTACAAGTTTCAACCTGAGACTGATCTGTATATAGGCCTATAGGTAAATATTAGTTATACTCAACCTACTTTTATTTATATATTTGATTACAATGCAACACAGCTCTGTTACACTTATGCTAGTAGATAGTTGATCAGCTGTTTCTCTGTGAAGAGAGAGAGAGAGAGAAAATGATGAGCAACAATCAGCTGTTTTTCCGGCTCTTAGATCAAATTGTGGTCACCACTACGTATTTTCTTGTCTTTGTTTTTGGTAGTTGTTGTGTTTGGTGTAGTTTCATCGTCCATACGACTCTGTGATTTACTTTTGTCGGGTCCGCTTCGTGGAATGGATGATTAAGTTAGACTCAATGTTTTCTGTTGAGATGCTGAAGCATTGACATTGTGCTATTATTGTGGTAAGCGAGTTCCATTTTGCAGTAGACATACTGTACAGAGTTTTCATTTTTAATTACGTCTGAACTGATTCCAAACTTTGGACACTTTCTGTCATTTTCTCCAGCCTGTCTCTTCTCTTAGCCCCTTACGCTCTTTCTTCATTTTGTAATCAGTATTCATGGCATGTGTCGCAAGAAGTGTCAGCCCGGTGTGCGACAGTAATAATCCTCCGTGCAGAAACACCACGAGCGACACAACGTTGGTAACATTAATTAAACGAAGCTTTGAGGCAAATTATTTTGCATCGAGGATTTTTAGTCATCGAATTATTCGAGGAATCGTTTCAGCCCTACACTAAAGCAGAACCAGAAAACCCAAGACGTTATAAATGTGGTGTTGCTCCACTATTTCTGAGAGCAGAAGTGTCGGCGAGTTTTGGATATTCTGTCCAATAAACGAGCGACCGTCTCGACCGTGTGACATGTGTTTACAGTGTTTGGTGTGTTTGACAAAGTGCAGTGTGAAAGTAAACCAAACCAAATGAAAAATGCAACAATGTTGAAACTTCAGTCCCGAATTGCATCGAGTCCACCAAACTAATAGGTGTGAAAGCGCCCTCAGTGCTACATGGAATGCACAGCTTATAAAGCAAGGAAAAGGTCTTAACTCCTGAAGACAAATGTTCCTACTTCACATTTCTGAGGTGTGCATTGGTGCAGAAAGGCCACATTAAATTACCAGATGATTGAATGGAGTTTGGCGTGAAGTTCATACTACATACAGGCGTCTTGATACCGACCACAACCCTAATGACACTGTCAGGAGCCAACTGTCTCTCCACAGAGACTCCCTCCCATTGTGGTAGAGAAAATGTTTTTTTTTTTTTTTAGAAACATTGCCCATTTGAAACTTTTTCAGCTGAAAATTAGTTTGGTTTATTACTTTATATGACAGTGCATATTAGTAACATTTCTGAGCTCATGCCAGAGTTAGTCAGAATTTATTTTGATGTGTAGTCACCACTGGCTCTTCAGATTTCTGAATTAAAAAAGGGACAACTTGCTGTTCTATAAACACAGTGCTGACAAAACATAATCTGGGAGTCGCGTGGATGTGCTCTAAAGTTCCATCCTAATGGGGCATTTCCAGCGAGCGTGTGCGCGTGTGTGTGTGTGTGTGTGTGTGTGTGTGTGTGTGCGTGCTTTAAGCGATGCAGCACAAATCTCAGATACAGAAGCCTATTGATGCTAATCCACGCATATTGTCAAATAAATTAACTCTAGCAATTCAAATCATTGAACACTACACAAATCCCTTTATTAAATAAGACTATTAGCCTAAATATTTTAGAACACGGGAAAAAATTACAAGTAGGCCTAGTAGGTATTGAAAATACGTTATGCTATGAAATAACGTTACCACAGTCGACCACAGGGTTACCGAACCAAACCCGTTATCGACTAATAGCCCACTATAGGTGGGAATATAAGGTTCAAATAGTCACTGCGAACTCAACTGGAACGTTAGATGCTAGCGGCTCATGAAAAAACTGATTTCGTAGGTTTGTTTTCGAATATGGATATTTGGCAATGCTACGTGAGAAACAGAGTAACGTTAGGCTAATTAAGTCACTGCAAACTTCTAACACGCGCTAAATGAAACAAACGGCCCAGTGATTCTGTGGTCAGAAAAACCCGCCCCAGGTGGAGCCACTCACCCCTGCTGGAAGAGAACAGAACAGGGTCGCTCCTCATCGTGAAGTCCAACTCATCTAACCCGCCCGACAACGCTCAGCAGCGGGCGCGAGGCAAGGCGAGGCGAGCGGCTACCCGGTACCAGTAAAATCCACACACACACAGAGAGACAGAGACACTTTGAGCCGTTTGTGCCTTCAGTTTCAACCTCCACTTATTCTTTCCTCCCGAGCCACTGAAACGTCTCTCTAATCCTTTCAAACTTTTTCTCCGGATCTTCCTCCTCCCTTTCCCTTCTCTCCTCCTCCCCTCTGGTTCTTCAAAAGTCTCTCCCTCTCGCTCTCTCTTCCGCTAACTGCTTGCACGGACACCAATGCTGCATTTAAAGACCTTCGGAAATAAAATGACTCCCTGCCTGGATATGGATTTATCCCTTTATCACAGGTTGGACTAGCGCATTAAAAAACGATTTGGTTTGATTAAGTCTTTATAATAATATACCTAACATATATACCTAAACTGCTAAAATTCTATTAAATACAAATACATAGGCTAATTTATTAGTACAAGGAGGCTTTTGTTTTTTGAAATGTTATTTCTTTTCATGTTTTATTACTATATTAAGTACTAGCAATGGCCGTAGCCTACTGTCAAAATAATGTAGTTTAGGGTGAAGACAGTGAGACAGACAATATATTTTAATACAAAAAAGTTATGTGAATTAATATTAAAATAATATTAATAACAATGCTATTAATAATAAATCTGATATTACATGGTTTTAATTAATTCTTCTTCATTTTCAATATTGAACAAGAAAATACATGGTCCTCTTTGTTACAGGCTATATCCGGCTAAGGCACATTAAGTTATATTTACCTGAGTGCACCTGAAGGCAGCTTTTTCCTCCTCTTTTGTTATCCCTTCCCTCCTTCTCCTCCTCTCTGTCTTCGTGGATAGTCTATCTTCATTTGTTTATGCTCATTTTTTAAAATATAATTTATAAACATTTATTGAATATACTTTAAAGGTGCAGTAGGTAAGACTTATACAACTAACTTTCTGTCATATTTGCTGAAACTGACCCTATGTTCGAGTAAAACTACATGAAGCAGGTAAAAAAAAACATCTGGCTCCTCTGGCACCACCTACAGCCTGTAGTGCGATTTGCAAAAATCCACAGCTCCCTGTTCAGATGCACCAATCAGGGCCAAAGGGGGTGTCTAACTGCGTGTCAATCACTGCTCATGCACAAACATTCATTCTCCCTTGTGGGGGGAGGGGCTTAGGAGACCGTTTTGAGCTTTAGCAGAGAGGAGGGAGGGACTGAGAAGTTGTTCACATTTTTTGGCTAAGTCCTGGATCTTCGCAATCCTACCTACAGCACCTTTAAGGGAACTTTGATTAGCTGACAGTAGCTATGTTTCCATCCACACGTTTTTATCCGAATTAAGTGATATCGAATGAAAAATGGCTTATGGAAACAGTAAAATTCGATTGAATTTCATGAATATCGATTCAAATGAAATGCGTTCGGTCTCATCGGATTTTATCTTGATTGATATACGGCTTATGCGATAAACGCTGATGGAAACGAATAAATAATGAATTGCGAAGTAATTTTATGGTTGCAACCCGCCACAAAACAAAGAAGAAGAAGTTTTAGTTCATTTCCGCCCAGTATTTCCGCTCTGTTTGCACACATGGCGAGTGTCAACAAAGACAGATGGAAGTGGACGAACAAGGAGACGCACTACCGGGAGTGCCGACACAAATGTCCCTTATGATGCAACGATCGTCTACCACAGCCTGTAGTACGATTGATGGCCAGCCCTTTCTATTGACAAAATCCCTGTAGCCTTCAGCAGGGGTCTAATCGGGACGTGAGTCCCGTCTATTGCGCCATACACCTGTGGCACAAGGTGCGCTCTGGAGTTACGCAGCGAGATATCATGCGCCTCATCCACTCCAGGTAGGTATATATACCTTCGCATCATCCTTGTTCGTATGGCATTGCACACAGCGTAAACACACCGGTGCACGGTGGTTTTGCTGACTCCAAACGTTTCGCCTACCACTCTGTACTCTGCGCATGGAGCCAGTTTGTAGAGAACAATGGCGATACGCTTCTCGGCTGGAACCGGAGGGCGATAGCTTGCGACATCTGGGGAAAGGGACGGGCCAAAAAAATTACACAACAGGTCATATGTTGTCTTGGTCATCCGAAAATGCTTCAACCAAAGGGTTTCCGTGAAGTGGCTCTGAACCACGATCTCCCAGAACTGTTTGGAGCGCTGTCGTTCCCACACCACAGGCCGCCTCCGTTGTCGTCGGGCATTTACGTGCATCTGCATCTGCATCATCATAGCAATGTGTTGATAGCGTCGTTGTTTTCTTATTATAGCTTGACATGTCGCTATCAGCTGGCACATAAGCACTATTACAACTTGTGCAATATTGATCATTTGTTGGTAGATGGCATGATCCATTTTGTCTAGCAAAACTTAACATGTCTAAAATCAATTCGATGTACCAATTTGATCGCAAAACAGCATGTGACGTCATTACGAACAGGTTTTTATTCGCTTTAAAGCCGTTGGATGGAAACACACTTTCACCAGCTTTATTCGCATGAGTTTTTTTACCGAACTTCAGATAATTCGATTGACAAGTGGATGGAAACTTAGCTAAAGTTATGTACAGTAAACCATAGTCTGGCATTTCCAGACCTTCCTCCACAGCGCTGCATAGGAAGTTCTGGCTAGTCCACACAGCATTCCTGGATGGGAGAAAAACGTGCTCTGGTTTATTGGCACAATCACAATCGTCTTGGGTGGCGCTAAGCACCGGACGGAGCCACGGTGCTGCTGCAAAATAGCCTTGGGAAGGAACTTGTTTTGGTGGAACATGTGTATGTTCAAAGGTAGTTTTAGTCGTGCAACAGAAAACTCTGATTGGACAGATAGTCTAGCTAGCTGTCTGGATTTACCCTGCAGAGATCTGAGGAGCAGTTAACCATAGTCCTCATAAATCCACCAATCCCGGAAGCGAATGGTCGTTGATATAGACTGTGGATGAAAATCCGGCGGCAACGGAGCAATTCCGGACGTGGAACGTCGTGGATATGGACTATGTAAACCATGACCAGGATGAAACACAAGTATAGCAACACACAAATATGTAAAGAAATATTTTTAAAATTTGAAAATTTAGAATTAAATGACAAATACTGTTGAGAATGGTCAGTGTAACGCTTATCAGTTCAATTTTCTAAGCACATACGGTCATTTGGCAAAACAGAAAAATGGGTTCAAATTTTCTGCCTTGACAAATTAAAAAATTCAATCTTTAAACTGTTTCCAATTTTCTGTTTTTATTCAGAGGATCAGAAATTTAGAAAATTACAAAATTGCTTCTGGGCTCCAATTATTCAATACTGCAATGGTATTCTCTTCCTCGTTCCACCTAGTTACCAACGATTGGTTGGCTATTATCGTGGGTGTGTCTGGATGTGTTTAGGCAGGCATTCATGAAGACTTGGGGCAGTCATGTCAACGCTGGATAATTACGAGAATATAATTCTGAATCTTGTGGAGAATTTAGGTTATACTTGTGGGCAAGTGCAAAACTTCTTACAGACGAACTTTGGACTGAACAAGCATCTCGTCATTATACAAGTTTTGCACAGAGTGCAACATACACAGGCTTGATTATGCAAGACTAGGAAGGGAAGGGACACATCAACTTGTCGCGTCTGCGGCAGCCTCAAGTGGTCCTGTGTATGGGCGCAGGATGACGACCGGTTTACTGAGAGCGGCAGGGTTCCGGTTAGGTGAGAGAAGTGTCAGACATGCACTTGCACAGATGACCCCAGTGTACACTGAAATGAGGAGAGAAGGCATAGCGAGGCAGATTAACCCTCATGTGTACTATACGGAGTATGCAGGTCATAAACTGCATATGGACCAAAATGAAAAACTGATAGACTTTGGGGTTACAGAGGTGCTCTCAACTGATGGTTTCGAGTGGGGGGCGGGGCGTAGCTAGGCGGAACAAGGGAGAGAATACCATTGCAGTATTGAATAATTGGAGCCCAGGCGCAATTTTGTAATTTTCTAAATTTCTGATCCTCTAAATAAAAACAGAAAATTGGAAATACAGTTTAAAGATCCAATTTTTTAATTTGTCAAGGCGGAAAAAAATGAAAAATTGGATATTTGAACCCATTTTTCTGTTTTTCCAAATGTCCGTTTGTGCTTAGAAAACTGAACTGATAAGCGTTACACTGACCGAGAATGAGTCTTGTCTTTCAATTTCCATTATTGGTGAGTGAGCGGCCTCTCCGGGAACCATCACCTTATCGTGGTGGAGAGGTTTGTGTGTCCCTATGAACCTGAGGGCTGTGTTGTCTGGAGCTTTGTGCTCCTGGTAGGGTCTCCCATGGCAAAGTGGTCTCAGGTGAGGGGCCAGACAAAGAATGGTTCAAAAACCCTATGAGTGAACGAGGAAGAGATAGAGTGACTCTGCCCGGGGCGCCCGTCTGGAGCCAGGCCCAGATGGAGGGCCCAGATAGAGGGCCCGTCAGCGAGCGCCTGGTGGCCAGGTTTGCCACGGAGCCTTCTCCATCCTATGGGCCCACCACCTGTGGGAGGAACCGCTGCGGTCGGGTGCGCTGCCACATGGGTGGCGGTGAAGGTCAGGGGCCTCGACGGACCAGACCCAGGCGGCAGAGGCTGGCTCTGGGGACGTGGAATGTCACCTCTCTGTGGGGGAGGGAGCCGGAACTTGTGCGGGAGGTGGAGCGCTACCAGTTGGATCAGTCTCGGTCAGGCCCGGATTGGCTAATCGGGAGCACCGGGAAAATTCCCGGTGGGCTGGTCTGTTTTTTTGGCCGCGAGGGCCGTTGTTGTCATGGCACTGAGTTGAAATATGGATGCTGTCCCTAGGCTGCCTGCACTCACAGCAGCCCCACTTTTTATTTATTATTTTACCGCAGTCCCACTCTTTATTTAATATTTTCTCGCAGAGTGCAGCCTGCAGGTTAATGATGATGTGATTATCTTTTGACTCCCTGGCCCCGCCCCCGACACGGCACCTTGCAAGTTGCTCAAAATAAAAAAAGGTCAGATAAAAATGGATAACAGGAAGCGCAAAGGCGGCGCTGAAAAGGCCAGAATAAAAAAGAAGAAAGCTTTGGAAACTGACGCGGCCAAATGTTCTAAGCTGAGCACATTTTTCCTCAAAAAAAACAAATGAAGACGACGAGGCCGGTAAGTAAGCTAACGTTAAGGTAGTTAGGAGCGACAGACCGCCACACGCGGCCACAACGGGGAAATTAAACGCGACACGCCTGCGACAACAACGGGACGGACCGCCATACGGGGATGCGGTCGAAGATGGATGGATGGTGAGTGAGCGGGACTTTTAAAGGACTTTTGCCTTCATTAAAAAAAATCTTTCAAAATATCAGAGAGCTGGGACTTCAAAACTCCAGTGGTCTTAATGTGTCCTTAGTCCTTAAACACTGTCTTTTTAGCTATAGGAGACCTCTTTAATTGATATTTACAGAGATATTGTAACTGCACTAAGGCCTATTATCTACACATTGAAGGTTAGTTTCTCCTTCACTGCTTGGATGTTGCTCTGGAGAAAAGCATGTGAATGATTCTGCTTCTATAAACCTCCTGCACTGTTGCAGGAGTTTGTTCTTTCAACAAGAATTCTAACCCTGTAACTTTTAAAACTCCTTCACATTGGTCTTAACCAGCTATAGTCACACTTTGGACACACACATACATAGAAGGAAAGAAACAATACAAGTGAGTAAGTGGCTAGCTTTCCTAATTACACCCATTTACCATAAGCTGCAGATTCCCATCACCCCCAGGGACAAGAGCCAGTCAGAGTTCAATATCCCATCTGCCACCAAGGGAGGAGCAGAGAGAAGGGCTTTTTTCCTCTGGACTGCACTTTTTAGCGAGGAAGCTGAGACTGTGGGAGGGAATAGTGTGGAGCTAGAGAATAATGTCCTGGCTCACCTTTCAGTTCCACCAGTAGAACCACAGGCTGGCAGAGGTTCTTAAAGTGGTTTCCCTCAAGGATAATCACCATTATGTTCCTGTAACTGACCTGTGTGTGTGTGTGTGTGTGTGTGTGTGTGTGTGTGTGTGTGTGTGTGTGTGTGTGTGTGTGTGTGTGTGTGGTGCTCAGTAGCGACTTTTTTGAAACTCTATTTTAGTTTCTGACATTCTGTTTTGCTAGTAATGTATTAATTATGCATTTTCTGTGGTATGTTGCAGGGCATCAGGGCTCTTATAGCTTTTTACTGTCCCACTGGATCATCCTCATATTAACGTTGGTTTGTTACGTGTATGTTAAGAATGAATCCAACACAAGCTTCCTCTGAAAAAAAAATTCTCTATATTTCATCCTCTTGATAGAAAGATATGCTCAATGCCATGAAAATACAGAGATTTGGTGTGTTACCATCACTTTGTGACTCACTCGACAAAGAGCTTATTTTTCAGTTTGGGGTTTGTAAAGTTGAAATTAGCATGTTGTGGATAGTGGCTCCGGGCGTAGTAGTCACATGGGTCTTTACCCATTAAAACAAGACAAACCGTTTATGTATTATTAAGGCACATTCTAGTTTCTTACGTCATTTTCCATTCATACAGAAAAAAACAGCAGCTTATCCTGTAGGGTCGCAGAAGGGGGGGGGGTGACACAGGGCTGACACAGAGCTGACACATAGAGACAGACAACCATTCATGCTCACATTCACACCCAGGCAGTTTAGAGTCAACAGTTAACCTTATTAATCTTCCATCAAAACTGGGCAATTCCCAGATGGATAGAAAATGTCTTGGTGATGCCTATTACCTTCTTCTGAGTGCAAACTAACAATTGTGACATCAACATGTGGAGTGTGGGGGAAGAGGTCGGGGCTGATTGGACAAGTGCTTCTATCCCGCCTCCTACCAGTTAACACTGGTTTCTTTTACCAATCTATGTCAAACGCTAACCACATACTTTTAGTTGCCTTTCCTTAACCAAACTTTATCCAGAGTGACAGCAGAACAGAAAAACATTTGTATGGTCATATTGTTTTTGGAAGGCTCTGACAAAAAGGATCATGCGACGAATAGTGGAGCCAAATGAGAAACTGCCCAAATTAGTTATTTTGGAAGACAATGGCAAACAACCTGTTTCATAGCTTGGGTTAGTGAAACTTTTGGAAAAGTCTCCCTTACAGTGGGTAGGCTCCCATCAACTTATTCGTTCACGCCATTCTTTATTGAACTTTACAGCGTTTTCACAGGCTGCTTCTTAACCAATAGCAAACCTGCTTTTATCTTGACCTCTCAAGTAGCTGTTGGACCTATAGTGATTCCAGTTTCTCTGGTTAGAGAACACTGCACACTTCTGCTAGAAGAAGCTTGTCGTGTTCTTTCATCGCTTCCTGTGTAGACATCTAGCAGACACAGAGCAACATTAGCCTCCATTTATAGGTTGTCTCTGTCCATCTGATAAATATAAGCAAAGTTTTCAGTCCTCTATTAGCTTTGGTTTGGTCTCTGTAGCTACTAATGCTCCACCATGTTCACCAGCTAGTCTCTAACTGTGTGTGTCTGCTGTTTGCTGCTGAGCAGGGAGTGTACGGTGGCTTTCTCACAGCTTAAAAAGGAGTGTGCGAAACATAAAACCAAAACCAGAGCTAAAAAGGCTCCATAGAGCAGAGGGGAACTGTAGATCATTATCTGTGGGTTTGCCACTATGAGTGCCAGCTTTCACATTACACACAGTCATTTAGGCCATGGTTAAAATAAAAGTATTGATTGCTGCAGCTTAGGGCTGGGCAATATATCGATGATATATCGTTATCGCGATATGAGACTATATATCGTCTTAGATTTTAGATATCGTAATATGGCTTAAGTTTAGTAAAGTGATGTCATTTTCTGAACTTACCAGACTGTTCTAACTGTTCTATTATTTGCCTTTACCCACTTAGTCATTATATCCACAGTCTATATCAACGACCATTCGCTTCCGGGATTGGTGGATTTATGAGGACTATCGTTAACTGCTCCTCAGATCTCTGTAGAGTAAATCCAGACAGCTAGCTAGACTATCTGTCCAATCTAATTTTTATGTTGCATGACTAAAACAACTTTTGAACGTACACATGTTCCACAAAAACAAGTTCCTTCCTGAGGCTATTTAGCAGCGGCACCGTGGCTCCAACCGGCCAAGACGATTGTGAATGGTTTAAAGAAATGCCAATAAATCAGAGCATGTTTTTCGCCCATCCAGGAATGCTGTCTGGACATGCGAGACTAGTATATCCACATTACTGATTATTATTTATCTAAAATGTAATTGTGAAGATATTTTGTGAAAAGCACCAATTATCAAGCCTACAATATTGTCGCAATATTGATATCGAGGTACTTCAGGTCAAAAGGTTTTTCTTCATATCGCCCAGCCCTAGAGCAGCTATAATTTAGCGCTTTTGAATGCATCTTTACTGTAGCTGACGGTATGGCAGCCAATGGCCTTGCTATTTCCTCAGCAACGAAAGACCTTGAGTTCAGCACAGCAGAGGGTTGCCTGGGAACCAGACCAATCTGCCAGCTCAGCTATTATTTGCTCTGGCAGATGCGTTCTGTAATTATATTGACATGTTATGAAATTTATTCTCATGAATAATATGATAAACAGGACAAATAATGGTTACACTAATGCTGTTTTCGATGCCTCCGTCTGGCGGAGCACGTTGTTTTAATATGGTCATCATATACAGTATCTTAGTGTTTTATACAGTGTTCATTTTTATGGGTTTAGATAGTTTAATTTATGTTTTAAATGTTTGTTTTTATTGTAGTTCTAAAGCATGTTTTAACCATTGTGAAAGGTGCAATACAAATAAAGTTTTACTAATTACATGCTCCTTGCGCAGAACTATTTGTCATTTACAATTAAATAAATTCCCACACACTTAGCTTTTTAGATACAATCAAATTGATGGGTAGAAAAAGGCATGCCATGCGTAATGACTGGCTTTGCACTGTTGGGAGATGTGGCAAATGGAGACCGACAGCAAGAAGACTTGCTGGCAAACGAGGACGAGTGGCCTCAGAGCCGGTTCTGACTGCCTGGAGCTGTCCTGTTCGATCTCTGTGCTGTTTTGGGCCCAGTGTTACAGAGAAGCACTCTGAGAAACCATGCCGTGCCTGTCCCACTTCAAGAGGGGTCAGCTCTGGTGTCCCGTGGCATAAACACTTTCTCAGGGTAGCGCAAGGCGTTTTGTTGCATCAACTTTAATATTGGACCATTTCTTTTTAATTTGGGCCACGGTCCGACCTCCGACCTGAGGCTGTGGCATTAACTGCGTCTGCAACATGTTGTCACTCTACAGTTTTTTTGGCGTTAGTAATGCCCACACTGTGCCTTCCAAACATATTTTCCTCTTTTCCACCTCTCTAACAAGAACTACAACTTCACATTGAGTACAAGTCCTTTGTTTTGTTTTCCTCTGTGCGCATGATGTGGGTATGGATGAATATTAATTTGGGGCGTTTCAATGACTATTTAAGGGAAACTATGGGCGTGACATGAAGCCACCAAAGCTGCGCCACATTTAGAGTCAAATGTGATTTATAAAGGGAAATCGGCGTAGGACGTGCATGTGCACAGTTTTATAAAGCCGAATATTTCTGTGCATACTCACATCCTATGTTTCGTCCGTACGCCATTCTGACGCAAATTCGCCACACAGTTTTATAAATGAGGCCCCAGCTCACTGGTCGCTCAGCACTACCTCACTGTTGATAACGCCCCTTGGAATTCAAAAATAAACAGAGGTTCCAGACAAACTTGCATTTGCGATTTGGTTCTGGCAATGTCAGGCTAGCAAAAGGTGGCACAAGGATTGTGGTCACAGACAATTGCTTCAGCCCTCCAGATTTGATCTCCATTAAAACTCACTTTGCCGATGTGAAAACAATAGAACAGAAAAACACCCTGAGCTTAAAACACAAGAGGCTGGTTGGGTTTGGGCTGTTTTCATGGACAGAAGACGGTAGCATTCCTCACAGCCATGTTCATTGTATTGCACTGTGAGGCAGTATGCAGGCCAGATGACCCTACAGCCAGCTAATCACAGTGGGAGGATTTCTGCCTGAGCTATGCAACTCTTATCATAGTGAGATATGATGATGGAGAGGGAGTGTGTGGCGACATGATGAGCAATGAAAGAATGGATGCATTGCAGAGAAAAAGCATGTGTGCGTGTGTGTGTGTGCGTGTGTGTGTGTGTGTGTGTGTGTGTGTGTGTGTGTGCGCGCGATCACAGTGAAATCTCATCCTGGATAGATGTTTGGCTCTGTTGTATAAAGTCAACAGTGACATCAGCGTTTGGCTCCCTGACTGAGATGAAATGGAATAGAGATTAAGATAGTGTAATAACTTGGACCCTCCCTTCCCCGGTCAGCCATCAACCTGTCATGTTGTTCAGACACCCCACTGAGCAAACTATTGCCCAAAACTAATTTGAATTAATAATACTGTACCCCATCCCTTTTTTCTTTTTCATGTTTTTTTGTTTCTTAATTATCCATGTTAACACATTATGCTTTATACACATATCCAACATGCTTGAATATATTTTATATCCTGTCCATGACAACCTCTGAACAGGGGCATTATCGCCTTGGTAGTCTCTTCTAGCCAGACCTTCCACCACAGCGATGCGGCGTTATGGAGAAAATCACGATATTTTTCACCAATTACCTTGATATTGATATTGCGACAATATTGTATGCTTGACAATTGGTGCTTTAACAAAATATCTTCATAATTAGATTTTAGATAATCATCAGTAATGTGGATATAATAGTCTGGCATTGCCAGACCTTCCTCCACAGCGCTGCAAAGGATGGTCTGGCTAGTCCATACAACATTCCTGGACGGGAGAAAAACATGCTCTGGTTTATTGGCATTTCTTTAAACCAATCACAATCGTCTTGGGCGGTGCTAAACGCCGGACGGAGCCACGGTACCTCTGCTAAATAGCGTCGGGAAGGAACTTGTTTTGGTGGAATGTATGCATGTAGGGAGACGAGCTCTGCAATCAAAATGGCTGTTGAGTTTGTGATGAGAATTTTACTCAAAAAAAAGATAAATATAATTTGATTGTCGGTTCTAGCTCAAAGGACGTTTACCGAATCGACCGGAGTTTAGAATGCCAACACAAAGGAAGCAGAAGTTGAGGGACATCCGGCCGCACCTGAACAATCCCGGAAATTATCCTTGTCAATATAGCAATTTTATCATCACTCCTCAATATCTCATGGAAACATATCTGCAGGGATTGATGAGGTCGGAGTCAATCAAACACTATGTTCTGCAGTTATAATAAACATTTCCAACGCAAGTTGTGGGACTGAAGTCTTGTTGGGTGGAGTTTAGCTTGGGGAATGAGGACTTGTGACCTCAGTTTTCTGGCTACAACCCTGACTGTAATGTTGAAACAGGAAACTGTTGCCAACACTATTATACTATGTCTAAAATATGATGTTATGCCACAGCATTGAGATTAACTGAAAGCATTAATTGAAACAAATCATGAAAAACAAATGCCTACATAACCTGCCAACCAGCTGGACTCATCCAGGATGGCTTTTTACAAAACAGTAACAAGTCCTGACCAAATCCTTACTTAAATATCGTTTTTTTTACTATACCAATAAATTACATCACATTTAAAGGGATACTTCACCGATTAGCATTAAGCTTTGTATCAGTAGAAACCCGGTACTATTTTTGAATGACCGTGCTTCCCTCCCTCATGTGCTCCTGAGACGAGAAATGTCTGTATTGTGTGTCTGGAAAAAAAACTCTGATGACGCAAAAATCGTCATTTTGCGTCATCGGTGGCTTTTTTGGCCCAAGGCTATAGACTACAATCAGAGCTAGTTCTGCATGTTTTCAACCTGCCCATAGGTGGTGGGACCTTACTCCCAGAATTTCCAAATAGTGTCAGCCATCTTGAAGCTAAGCTAACAGGCTATTGCTCTGTGGAGAAAGCTGAGTAATTAATTCATACTTTAGTAGGCTAACCACGATGGCGGAAGGTAGTTTTGAAGATGATATGGCAGAAGGGGATTTTGAAGATCTGGTGCGAGAATCTAATGCTCATGGCTACCTGTACGAGCCGCAATACAGAGGCGGCCGGAGCAGCTGCTGCAGTAGTATGTAATAAATAATAATAAAATGTTTGTCTGGCAAAGACTTTTTCAGCAGCAACCTTGCAATCATGTGCATTCAAACTACCGCACATGTGTACCAACAGGATACTGGTACAGATCGGAGAATATGCAGGAAACTTTATTAAAGACAGAATACTCGACACATTACACGACGCAGACCAGCACCTCAGCCTGCGGTGTCGCTTGGTGCCGCTAGCCGGGGAAGGGGACATCGAAAGCGGTGTGCGAGAAAGCGGAAACGCGGAACAAGGGCGAGAATTCGAGCTAGGTGGAAAGCTAACGCTAACCGGCCACCTGTCCCATCCATCCTGCTTGCAAATGTCTGCTCATTAGACAACAAACTGGACTACATCCAACTTCAACAAAACTCCCAACGCGAGTTCAGAGACAGCTGTGTTTTTGTTTTTGTAGAAACATGGCTGAACAACAGTGTACAGACAGAGATGCTGCTCTGTCGGGTAAGACTCGTGGAGGTGGGCTGTGCATATATGTTAACACGGACTGGTGCATAAATGCGGTGCTTGTATCCAACTACTGCTCACCGCTGGCAGAGTTTGTGACTGTTAAATGCCGAC
This sequence comes from Sander lucioperca, assembly GCF_008315115.2. Taxonomy (NCBI): domain Eukaryota; kingdom Metazoa; phylum Chordata; class Actinopteri; order Perciformes; family Percidae; genus Sander; species Sander lucioperca. The sequence continues at coordinate 1,365,838 of NC_050189.1, forward strand.
CATTCTACATTCCATGTGAATTCACGGCTGTGTTTATACTCGGTGTTTACATCCCACCAAGCGCTAATGCTACCAATGTGTTAGCTGAACTTTACGGAGCCATCAGTGAGCTCCAAAGCGCACATCCGGATGGACTATTTATTGTTGCTGGTGATTTCAACCACGCAAATCTCAAGAAAGTTCTTATATTCTACCTTCACCTCACAGTGAATCTAACTTATAACAATCAGTGCTCTGTTACAAGTCTACTTATGCCCTGTCTTTTGTTGTCTGTCCTGTCCCTTGTCTGTCTTAAATGATCTACTTTAAGTAGCAATTGCACTTTATGTATAGTCTGTAATGTGTGTGTGCACTAAATGTAGCTGTCGTTTTTATAAAATGTTGTTTTTATATATTTTAAATGTGTAACACCACTTGAGCCATGGTGAAATGTTTCGTTTCACTATATACAGTGGTTGAAATGACAATTAAACCTACTTGACTTGACTTGACTGCCAAGCGTGGCTTGGAAGTGGCCTCGTAGGGAAGCGGAGCAAGTGCATTCTGGGAGTTGAAAATACACATTTCTACTACATAAACGACCCAATTTAAATACATATTCATCTTTCCAGCGGTGAAATATCCCTTTAAGCAATTAGCAAACCAGGTTATGGTGTTTAAAAAAAAATATTTTCAAATTTTTTCAGCGCTTTCCATGAAGCCACAGGTTTCCATTAATTTAGGTATGATATGAAAATCAGTTGGTAGATACTGTTAATTATTGTTGCATAGCAATGCACTGACTTCATGTTTACACAAAATAAGTTTCAAATGTCTCTAAGGTGGGCTCGGTTCTATCCAAAACTGTTGGGACCGTCGAGGAGGTTAAACATAATCTTTTTCAAGCAAAGGGTTTTCAGCCAACATGTTACTCAAAGACAAAAAACCCAGAGACCATGTGGTCTTTCAGACAAAGGATCTTGGCCTATCGTAGAGTCCATATCCCTTGCTCCAAACTTCTAAATGAAGAAAAGGAGAATAGAAAGACGCAAAATGGCGTCAGGGAGGGGCCTGCAGATAAGGTTCGACACCTTCAGCTTCACTTTGACTCTCCCATTGGTTCAGAGGTACCATAAACACAGCAGGGAGCCAGGTCTGGTGGCCTGACCTATAAATAACCTCTTCACCCCCCACTTCTCGTCTTTTGCCCTGTGACTTTGGTCACTACAGCATGACACACAGAAACAAATGTTTTCCACCTCAACTCCAGTTGACGACAGGTCAGCACGACAAGTTTGTGCTAAAACTTCCATTTTTTAAACAAAGTGGATTTAATTTCGGTGCTGGGAGCACCGTGGATCCTCTGAAACCACTCGCCAGTGTTTTCATATCTGCAGGAGAAGGAAACAACGTTTTTCTTCTCAAGTCGACTCTAGCTCCCTTCCTTCTGCTCTTTTTGGAAGGAAAGCTTCCTCTGATCTGCTGACGAGCAGACACGGACCCCCGTTTCTTTCGTGGAAACCTACGGACAAATGGACTGAACACACAGTAAGAAGGCTTACGTCTGGGCAGAGATACATAGTGTGTTTTATTAATGAGTAATTTGCTATTGCTGCTACTTTGTGTTACCATTAATGTGATCTGATTAATACAGCGCTACTGCTGCGCGTGTAACGTATTAATCTAGGATTGTGACCGCTGAGTCAAATCTATTCTGTGAATGTACTCTGATCACGGTGCATTGTTGATATGTTGTGTTGAATATAATGTAGCTAGGGTAACTGTAAATGCTATATTGCTAGCTCCTTCCACGGAGTTTAGGTGCTGTACACCGGAGTGGTTATAATGAACGTCCCCTCAGTCAGACGAAATTCTCAGAGTCTGCGCCTAATTCCACTTTAGTCCAGACATGAGTTGACTGAGAGGGTTGGTCATTATCGGTAACCAAGATCCAAGTAAAAATATATCTCTTTCTCTAACCTGTCTCTCACACACACATATATAAACACATTGCTAGTTACATACACGTGCTAAGGTGAACAGCTGGCCAACAGCTAGTCACGTAGCTAGCTACAGAACGCACACTGCTTAACAACTGCGCTCCTCAGGGTGTCCCTTTGTGTCAACCATACGGTAGCCTGAAGGAGCTAACGGCTAATCTTGGGCCTAGCCTAGCAATATCGCCCTCTTGGGGTTATACAGTTTTGTGCAGCTCACAGGAGTAGCCATTTTTGTAGTCTTTGGCTAGATTACACCTCGTCAACCCCCCCTAATCTTTCACACCCACTCTCTCACACACACACACACACACACACACACACATACACACACACACACACACACACACACACACACACACACACACACACACACACACAGAGAGGGTCTCCCACATGCTGTTTTGTTTTTGCTTTGTTTTGTTGTACTTAAAAGAAACGTATATTGGTTTTAATTGATCAAAGGATTATTGATTGGCAATTGATAATTTTGAAGTTAATAAATTCTACTATACCTTAATTAGCAGTTGTTTGTGATTATTTGTATACTTATTGTATTAATTGCTGGTTAAACACAGGTCAGTGCTCGGATTTCACCCTTCCACTGACAAATGAGACTATTCCACAGTTCAATATTGGCCCCTGAAGTTTCAGGGTGGTGCCCCGTTTTGATTGTTTGTTGATTTGATAAAGTTATTAAAAAACCATATTCATAACTTTATTAATATTGATAAACATCTTTGATAATATGCCAATAATTGAATCTGTACCCCTACGAGTACCCAACAAAAACCGTGACCAATTTCTAATAAATGAATGATAATCTTCACAGAGCTTTTCCTATTCCAGGGTTGCAAACTCATCAAGATTTATTTTTAAATACTATTTTTAAAATATGGATTTACTGTTGATTTTAGCATGACGATATAGGGAAAACCCAACCCTAGAATTAATGTTATTACTGCTACAAAAGTAATGTAAGGGGCTATCAGTTCAGGACACTTAAAAACAAAGAACAGTCAAGAGAGTGCAGAGCCACGTCCAAATGATCCCAATGATCACAGCCCGTTACTCTGTCCTTTACACTGTAGAAAATACTGGACGTAGCTTCATTGACGTCACCCATTGGTTGGTGTGTTGCCATCTTGGTTTTTTGAAACCGGATGTGACCATATTTGGACAAGAGGGTGGACCTGGGAGGGGTGACGGGCTAAGCCATTATTGTCTATGGTTTCAATGCTAAAGAGTGAAACTTTCCGACCTTAAACCAGCTAAAGCGAGTCATCCAGAGGAGTTTTGCCAGCGGGTTAACACGGACTCCATATCCAGACCTATCTCCACAGCACTGTGAATATAGGTCTGGCTACATCACAGCTGGAACACACCGCACATATAAGCGTCGCGTATAGCAGGGTAGCGCAGCTATTTTTATTTCGCGGCGCCTATGTTCGGCCACACCAGGCACGTAGCGTCCTGCGTAGCTCCGCGTAGGTACGGTTGCTGCAGCGATAGTTTCGGCGTCTCCTATATTTCTTGTGCGATACGCGAGCGAATGTGTCAAGCCAGGTAGGTAATAACATACAGGAAGACCACAGTGCGGCCGGATATTTTACCAAAATAAACACATTTCAAACATTTCTCACAGCGAGACACGGAGAGAGAGACCGACGGACACACACACACACACACACACACACACACACACACACACACACACACACACACACAGCCGTGAGTGCCCTTCAAATTTTGTCCAGTATAGAGGGTTTTCACCGACGTCACGTTCTGGGCGGTAACCTGGATGCGCGGCTATATTGGAGGCACTCGTTGTAAACAACTGAATGGAGTAATGGAGTATTGTGCACTAAATAAAGTAGGAACAAAGGGACAAGACTCAACAGAACAAGACCAGATTCCATTTAAACAAATGCGTGTGCATATATCAGAGTATTTTTCTCAAGGACAAAAACCCATTCACCTATGACGGGCTAGATAGCAGAGCAATGCATTGTGGGATATCTAATACATCAAAAGCACTACCACCTAAACCTCATCAGTGTCAGTGGACTTACTTTCCCGGACCAAGGCCATCAGTGTGTGTCTGAGCAGCAACACAAAAAGGGGATGAAAAGGCATGACTGTGTGTGTGTGTGTGTGTGTGTGTGTGTGTGTGTGTGTGTGCTAGCCAGCATGTTGGGATTCAGAGTGTTTCCCTCTTCCCAGAAAAAGGCTGGTATTCAAGGCATGCCTGACAAAACAGCAGCCAACCTGCACACCTCTCAGCACACACACACACACACACACACACACACACACACACAGCTCTGTCAAGCCAAAAAGAGTGTAGAGACTCATGCTGTTCTGAATTTTGTTGTGTAATACTACAATAATAATATTGTGAATATGACTGCACAGGTGTGTGTGTGTGTGTGTGTGTGTGTGTGTGTGTGTGTGTGTGTGTGTGTCTTCTTGTTGCAATTTGAGATTATACAAAGGTGAAGTGTTGCAGTGACACTTTCCCAGTAACTGTGTCTGTCTAGATGCTGTAAACTGGCAATTCCCACTGATTCCTCTCTATATTTACAGAGTGTAACTCATTCCCTTTGTGTGTGCTTTAAGACTGCTCCCCACCCTAGGAGGGAGGGACGTTAACCCAACCTGGCAACCATAACTATTTTCAAGTTGAGAGTGTTACTCTCAGTAGCTACATAGGTTGTCATTTTCACTAGGGCTGGACCCGAATATTCGAGTATTCATTCGGTGGGTTGGTATTCGATTTGAAAATTTGACATTCGAATATTTGTTTTTTTTTTTGTTTGTTTTTTTGCACAACCTGGCATCCCCCTCCAAACGGTTCTCATTCGCGCTTGAATATGTTCGAAATATAATACTCTCTTTTACATTTAAAAAAATGTAATCACAAAATATCAGACAGTAATCAGACGTTAGCGTCGTGGACTCATGGCAGTGCGCTACCCCCCTGGCCCGTTATGAACGCTAATCAGCACATCTGCGTTCATCAACCACCAGAGAGAGAGAGAGAGAGAGAGAGAGAGAGAGAGAGAGAGAGAGAGAGAGAGAGAGAGAGAGAGAGAGTTTTGTGTCAGATCGTTAACGAAATTAACATTTCAGCAGAGGTGTTCATTTTCATACAGGTTTAGTGGCTTGAGGGTTAACGGGGAAGTATGGGATTTGATTCGCGGAGTTATTTTGGCGACTTAATTAACCCGACCCAGGGTGAGTCTGATGAAAACTGATGTGTCTGCCTGGTTCAACTCTGAGATTTTCTCGCATTGCACCGCTATGTGAAGGAATAATCTCCAAGATTAGGCTACGTTATGTCAGCTCACAGCAATTTAATACAATAGCAGGAAAAGAGTCTGTTCTAAAGCGTTCTGCATGTGGTGTCTGCTGATGTGCAGGTTACCTTCCCCCCAAACACAGACACACATATATACAGATACGTCTCGCTTTATAAGATAAATAGCCTGCCTATAAGTGGCATCACGCTCTGTCTGCACTTGTTGTGTGGTTGTGCTTTGCATGTGTGGGATTCTGATACGTCCTTAAATTCGGGAATTGTCGTTTGTTTATTCAAAGTCAAAGACAGTCCAAAGTAGTGCAACTTTGCCCATTTTTGTGGGTCTGAGGTGTATGCCACATTGTAGCTGCCAAAGCTCCGCTGCTCTCTGTCTCTGGTCCTCAGGGTGAGAGGGGGAGTGGCCAGCGGCTAGAGCGGCAAAAGCCAATGTATGCTTCTTTTAGCGATATATATTTAACGATATCTTTTGCATTTATAATCCAAACAACGTCAAACTTGGCACTGCACTTACTCGTGCCCGTAGCAAGACACGTCAAGTTTGAAATCCATCGGACTAACGGTTCGAGAGATATTCGCATAAAACCCAGACAGACAGAAAGACGTTCCTGCAATTTATAGAGAGATAATAATATGTCCTCTCTCCGAAGCTTCAAATATTCGATGCTCATTACTACCGAAGCTTCGAAGCTCAAAAAATGGTATTCGGACCAGCCCTAATTTTCACCCAACCTGGCAACCGTCTGGTTCAGATTCAGGAGCTGTCATTTTTTTGAATGTTGAAATCATGTGATCGAAACTGCCACCGCGGTTAATACATTTGAGAATTTTTTTAAGAAAAACAAAGTACAACTTCTGTTATTGCAGCTTGTAAAATGTGAATATTTTCTAGTTTCTTCTCTCCTCTGTGATATTTACTACTGAATATCTTTGAGTTGTGGTCAAAACAAAACATTTGAGGCTTGGGTAACACCGATCAACTTTATTTTTTTGAAGATTATTTCTTTGGCTTTTATTGATAGGACAGGTTAAGTCAGGACAGTGGGAGAGAGAGCATAATAACATGCAGGTCAGAATCGAACCCACGGACGCCGCGACAAGGACTGAGCTTCTGTACATGGGGCGCACGCTCAACCAGGTGAGCTAACCCGGCACCGTATGGAGTTTTATTCAGATCTTTATTCAAGAGCGCATTCTTTCAATTTGAGAGCATTTTACGTGCAGATTTAGTAATAATTTCCCTCAAAACCTTGCTCTCACACTCAAATAGCCACTGCTCGCGTTTGGATTTGTTTTGCTTCTGCTCAAACTTTCTGCTTGGACTCATTTATGTTGTTGCTTGGACAGATTTCCTGTTCTCAGCTTTGGCCCTTCTCCTCACACTCAGGCTGCTTCTGCGCGCTTGCAAATCTTCTCTCAGATTTCTCCTGCGCTCTCAGGTTTTTTGTGTTACAATCCTGTCAAATTCCCCCAACCAATAGAATGCCAGGTGTAGTGTTGACCAATTAAATGATCCCTGCCCCGTTGAGGGTGCATTCGCTTTACGTTAGAACCAAGGGGGTAAGCTTCGCTTCAGAGCTCGAACTTCCTATGGCGCCATTTTGATGCTACAAAGCGATCACCCGACGTTAGCATTCCATTGACTGCCATTCATTTTGACGTCACTTTGACAGAGAATAACTTTGCATCTGAAGCGTTTAAAGACTTTATTTGTCCATTGTTTATTTCTAAAGAAACACGACAATGTGTAAAAGGCTCCATTACCTTGTACCTCACGTTATGGCTCCGTAGCAGACGTTTTTGTAAAAATAGGCTAACGATTGTGTCATAACCACGCGACTTACTGTCGCATAGTAGAGGAATTACCGTATAGTACAGGAGAAGCTCGCAGGCAGTTTGGACTTACATTAGCTGTTTAAATACTAATGTTAACTAGCATTTTAGTTAGCAATAATTAGCCTGTGTCCACATTATCTCCTTACATATACCGACGCTCTCCGGGAATGATTGAGCTTTCTCTTGGCACAGCTACCAGAAGACTTCCAACTTTCAGACATGTTGCTCACGTCACATTTACGTCGTTTCTCTCAGTTGGAGGCTGCGCAGTAATGCTCAGCGCTCACCGGAAAAGTGCTTCTAATGGCCTTCACTGGACTCCGTCCAGAGCAACGGGATCTGTTGGTCCATTCTTATATAATGTCTATGGTTAGAACGTCCGTTGCAGACGACTACTCTGTAACCGAGTTTATTTACCCCCGCCGTCCATTGCTTTATTATTAGTACATGTCAACAATGTGCACAGAATGGTTGCCGCACTTTCACCTGCACCCATCAGGAAACAGGAGAAAAGGTTTGAAATGGGACATATCCAGTTACGTCCACAACTACGAGGGTGAGTAACATAAATTAAGCACATAGCATATGGCGCTAGCATATAACCTAGCTTCATGTCCGTAAACAAATAGATTTTCTTCATAGTTAGATAGATAGAGTTTAGCTAGATTGAAAGACATATGACGGACAGTATGTGTGTATTTAATGACCCCACTTTGTATTTTTTTCCTCCCATTGTTTGTATCAGTTTTTGCATCACTGTTGTGTTTTTCAGATATTGTTCTAAATTCTTATAACATTAGTTTAAAAATAATAAAATTCATATCAGTCTGTATAAAAAGTTTTAAGTATAATTTCACTACTATAATAAAACACTATTTAAAATAGCGCCCTACCGACTAATGGATTAATCGAGCAAATAATGGATAGATTAACAGACAATGAAAACAAAGGAGTTAAATGCAGCCCTACTTCAATAAAAGCTTACCAAGAGATGCATTTTGTGGTAAAATACAGCGGGTCCACTTTTGCTTATGAAGACGTGGTCCTCCTGTAGTAACTTCTACAAACAAAGTGACAGTGGTGCACACCAAGCTGGGCTCTTGGGGGCTCTACATCATTCTGGACCCGTCTTACTTGCACATGTAAACAAATGGGACTGAATGAGTCATTCAATTCAATTTTAATTCAATTTTATTTATAGTGTCAAATCATAACAGACGTTATCTCAGGACACTTTACAGGTAGAGTAGGTCTAGACCACACTATAATTTACAGAGATGAACCATCTTGGGCTTTGTTTGAGGCAGTTTTTTTTGTACAATTCCATCTTGCTTTCAAGAAGCGATGACAAACAGATGTAACAACAGCACATAGAATCAACCAAGAACATAAACATATGGTTTATTGTTAAGATATGGAAAATAAAAAAAGTAAATATTTTGTTTGTTGATGAAATCAACAGAAATCAAACATATGTGTTGCTTTCCTAACACATTCAGTCGTAAGCACAATCATTATTGTTTTTAATTCTGGCTTGAGCCTGTTTTGCATATGGTAGAGGATCAGCAAACACAACCCAGTAATATCAATTAACTTTTGTAAGGCTCAGAAATGCTAGGAAACAAAACAAAGATCAGGGAGATGCAGGGAATTCTGTCTCAACTCGGCTTCAAATCACTGGGACAGCAGTGTATTATAGTATAATTTCTCACACACACACACACACACACACACACACACACACACACACACACACACACACACACACACACTCTGCAGGCTCACCTTTCATAACGGGAAGTGGATGAGGAATGCTGCTGACGTCAAGCTATTATAAATCTCAAGTCACACAGCGTCATAGCTGAAAAGCGAGCCAGCTCTTATGTCCAGGCCTGGAAGTCCCATCATCATCATCAGAGTGAGCTGTGTGTGTGTGTGTGTGTGTGTGTGTGTGTGTGTGTGTGTGTGTGAAATTATACTATTATATGGTGATAAGAAAACACCAGACAGTACTGTTGACCTATTGAACACCATGAAGTAAAGCGACAATATGCAGCTTGTTCAATAAAAAATAATAATAAATAAGTAAGTATACCTTACGTTAGCTGTCTTTTAGCTATTAGTTGTTTGTGTATAAACTCCTCAACTCCTGCATATCATTTAACTTACAAGAAATGATTGAAAACTGGTCGACTGGCTTGTGACTTTTTTACTGCTGGGCTTAATAAAATGTGATTTCTCCACAATAGAAACCTGTCTTAAAGCAGCAGTGTGTAGAATTAAGTGGCATCTAGCTGTCAGGTTGCAGATTGCAACCAAGTGAATGGTTAAAACCGTTAAAATTCAAACGATACCCAACCCCATTTACATAGCAGCTCTGTGCTGGTAGCAAACCCCTTTTCCACTGGCTAAAACCCCACTAACATCTGGCTTTTGTCTTTAGTGGGAAAATGTACAATCGGCATTCATTCGCGGGTATCTATCGGCTTCAGCTGCAATCGGCAGTGATGGAAACATGCCACCCGGGTGGACACGCTAATTTTTTGTGCGTCACTATGCATTTCTCCAAATGAGTCAATAAGCAACAGGGCTTTCACAGGCAGCTTTAAAAACAGCGGAGACAATTCAATTAATTACCAATGAGAACAGCGGTATGAGCAGGGCTACACGATATGAGGAAAATATCTTATTTGGGTTGTTTTGACTGATATTACGATTGCGATATGGTTCACTAGATTGGAGGCAATGATCATTTTTGTATCATTATTTTCATGTTCATCAAAAAATAAGAACATTTAAAAAATTAACATGATTATAGTGTGATTTTTGGGAGGATCTGTACCAAAACAAAGACTTTTCTTTAGTCTGTAGGATAGGATTTCGCACTCCCTGTGATTTGGATATTACACTATTTCCACAGACAGGGAGTGCTCTTGAACCCCCTCATCATCTCTGAAAGCATAACTAGAAAGCATAACTAGTCGATCACGAGTGGCTCAACAGGTTGGTCTATATATAAACTCATCTTTCAGGCATTTGACCGACGGTTGACACTTCAGCGTGAGAAATCGGGGGTGTGGCGTGTAAGCGTGTGAAACCAATCAAATGCGTGTGTCTCACGGCCAATGCGTGAGAGTTGGCAGCCTTGTTCAACACGCTCATAAAGTTATTAGTAGTATGATTGTTTTCACCACGGATAAAAGCAGCGCTGGGCTAACCCACAAATGAGTTCACCAGTAATGTTAACGTTAGCTGTATAGATAGACGACTAATCTCAGTGTTTCTCACACATAGACTAATGTGTGGTGGTGCGCCTCACTATCAACACTGGCCGCCGCACATTGCGTTCGTTATTCTTTTTTTTTTTTTTAAATGCTATTTAAAACATGTTCAGCTGGATTTCCTCTCCCTGCTCTCCTCCGTCTCTCTGTCACTTGCGTCTCGCTCACATACACACACACACAGCTCCTCCCACCGTGCACACAGCATCTGTCTCCATAAGGAGAGAAGACAGCTGGCAAAATTCCCGACCCGACTCTTAGCAAACAAGCGATTGTGCCTGCTTCAGAAAGTTAACTAGTCGCAAGTTTGCGGTAAAATGCAGTTGGGTTGTCGAGGTCAAAACACTATGTAGCCGCTGTGAATCAAATAAACGTATTATAAATAATGTTATGTAATTTTTTACTCTTACACTGAATGTTTGCTGCTTCAATCCAGATGAGTATTGAAAAGTATTTTCCGCGACTGAAAAAGGCACGTGTTGAGGATGAGGACCAGCCTGAACTGGAGGTATCAGTCTGAAACAGAGCTGAACAGTCCGACCAGTGGAATTAGTTATGTTATTACTTTGTTTACAATATTTTAAGGCTTCCAACCAACAGCGTGATAACAAAAATAAGTATCCCCTAGAAAATCTCCTCCCTGCCCAATTTCTCCCCCCTTCGCGTTTAGCTGTCTTTACAGTTAGCTAAATTAACCTGACAAAAGGTGGGTTAAGCACCAAAACGAATAGTTAAGATTAAAGAAAAGTGAAGGGGGAGATCGTTCCGGGCAGCTCGGAGATGTTCTGCTGCTGCACAACGGCCATCGACTGTCCTCGCCGTCCCGGCCGGAGATTCCTCCGGCAATCCCGACCCACATCTGTCTATCAGTCTTGTTGAGTAGCTAGCTAGCGTTACAACAAACTCCGTCCGCCCGGTGTTGAAACCATCCAAAAGGTGAAATTGACATGTGAAATATATTGTGATAGTCACTGTGGTTTTAGCTGCTGGCTAATGTTAGCTTGCTGGCTCACTAGCTAACTGGTCAGCTACCAATACAGATCCAAACAAGAAAAACATAATTATGTTGGGGAAAATGCAGCTATTTTATTAGAATGACATGAATAAACTTGAATGGGTAAACTTGTCAGTGAACAGATGCATTCTAACCAGCGAAGGTGTTTAACAATAAAAACTACAACTCCCATAATTCCACGCAACTTCCCAACATCATCAAAAGTCCGTGTTTACAATCCATTGTTTTGGTTGAGAGACCCCTAGCGGCAGAAAGTTACATATTATATGTTTAACTTCTTCCAGGACCTGTTTCCTGGATGAAAGTCTTGTGTTTTCTCCTTAACTTCTTGCAGGACATGAACTCTGCTCCCCTGCTTGAGCCCTGTGTTTAAGGACCCAAAATTCCACCCTGACCTCCTCCCTACATGGACCAGAGCGCTCTTATACTGCGGCAGTTGTTGTTTGACATTTATTTATTGAAGAGGAATAACCCCTTGAGATGAACCAGTTAATGTGGGGGTGACAGTAATACATACATACGTGGGATGCATAGGAATTACAGTGCATTAGTTTTTTTGTAGCCATTTGTACGAATGGTTTATGAGAACAGCCTGGAAGTTCTCTCCCTTACACCAGAGATCTAGACAATATTTACAACCACCTACACATCTAACGACACTGTCAGGAGCCAGCTATCTCTCCACACTCTGTCTGTCAAGTAGTGAGGGTTAGAAATAACAGTAATCCAAGACAGGATCACAGTGCTGCGTGGCATCCACCTGTAATTACTAGGTGACAGTGAGGGGCCCCACATAGAAAACAATTACCTGATCAAACGTGAAACAGAGATGTGAGGAGAGATGAGTGTCAGCCTGCTGAAAAGAGGGAAATGTAAATAGTAGGCCTACAGTTTGACTTCATTCAGTTTCCATCCCCTTTTGTCTGCCATCCAATATCCCTATCTTTGTTATTGGTGGACTCTTATATTATTACATATTATAACATAGTATTTTGCTGTTGTGTGTTTCTGTCTGTTACTTCCGTAACTACACCCATAGTCCCAGCACAGCTGGAAGTGGTGCTGTGAGTGAGTGTGGAGAGGTCAAGCATGGATGTCGGAAGCGTGTGTTTGAGGTTAAAGGTCACTGGCTCCAGTCACCCCGCCCCCGTTGTAGATCGCTTTAAAAGCACAAAGTACTAGCTTTTACCCTGCAAGCCCTCCTGCATCTCAAACTGTCTGAGTAAATAATCTGACTCAGAGGCTTCTTTTCTCTCAAAAAGTCCTTCAATAAAATAAACACCTTTCAAAATAGCCTTAACTTTCCCTCAGATAACCTTAACCTTCCATACAGCCCGGCTAATTAGCTCTTAAACTAAATCTACACTGTCAAAAAACACTTTAAATCCTCCTTAAAACTGCTCTGGGCCTCGAAATAATCTTAAAACTTTTGACCCTGAACTAAAGAATTCCTTGTAACTCTAAACTTCACCTTAAAACAACCTGCACCTCTAACTAACCTGTTAGAGTAGCCTTCAGCTCCTCCAAAACAAACAAAAAATTCCCCCCTCACCTGACTGAAAACAACTCTCTCGTCTAAACAGACCCCTCGGAGTAAATCTTGGTTGGTAGCTGAGCTGCTAACAAATCACTGTATAGCTTGTTGTAGCTAATGGTGAAAACAGACAGTATAGGGAGGTGTCTCAGGTTCAGGCAGCACAGGGGGATTTGGAGCCGTCAGTGTGTGTGTGTGTGTGTGTGTGTGTGTGTGTGTGTGTGTGTGTGTGTGTGTAACCTTGGGTTTAAGGCTGTTATGAATCAGCACACAGGAAATGAACAAGCCTCCTTCATTGCAGCACTGATTGACCCTGTGTTCACCCCCTGCAGTGACGCTGTGTTTGTGTGTGCGTCCAATCAAAACCATTCTTACTCCATTTCCGAGTGTAAATAACACCAGCCATTTTCATATTATACCAACATTTGCAGAATCTTGAGCCTTTTTGGTAAGGTTACTAGGAAAACTCAGCCCAGATTAGATTTATTCTCCCCGAAACAAGTTTCCTTTTTATTTTTAAAGAAGTATACCAACAAAAAAAACATCACAATTTTTTTTCGCAATTTTCATTGTCTCTCGCAACTTCATTGCAACTAAAATACAAAAGACATCACAACTTTTATCTCATTTTTTTTACAAAAACTCCCGCAAAATCAGGCATTTTAGGCAGCAACAATCTCAAAAAAAGGCAGCGAAATCCTGGAGGGACTGAAACAAGTGGCCCGGGAGCCACAAGGGTTCCTCTTCTGAACTCTGGAGCGGTTTGTTTGCATCGAACCTTCTATCCAAACAACTAGACTTAACGCCGATTTATGCTTCTGCGTTAAATCGACACCATGGGTAAGTACGGAGCTACGTGGAGATACCGACCCTACGCTGTAGTGATGTGCACCTCTCAAAAAATGTAACTGCACGTTGTGGCGACACAGACCACAACAACTGTGGTAGGTCCGCTCAGCCGTGGCTTGGTAGCGTTGCATTTCTCCCAACTAATTTCCTGGTTCTCCTTCTCCATAAACAACATGAAATAAAGGATTAAGGTTAACTTTTCCTGCTCCAGATTTCCCACCGTGGTCAGAAAGAACAGGGGACACACTTTGTTTCTCTCACTATGACTCTAGAGTCGCTACTCGCATTGCAGATAATCACCATCACTCTCTCACTCACTCAAACACACACACACACACACACACACACAGACAATCTAATCAAGTTTACCTGATGCACCGTCAGAAAAACAATTATGGTGCGAGTGTGTGGCAAACTCTTGAGGCAGATGAATATGATGAATAAGATGCATCAGGACATTGTTTTCTAGTCGTAGACTAGATGCTTGCTAGAGCGGGATACTCTGTATAAATAAATAAACGCAATACATGCTCCTGGTGCTGCATAGTTAAGAAGAAAGAAAGAGGAGGAAGGGTTTTGAGGCAAATCCTCATGGTAACATTTCTGACCAATGAGATCAGCTTGCCTGCTCATGGCATTTGTTTCCAACGTTTAGACAGCTCTTGAATGTTGCTGAGTGAACACAAACCAGCCAAGCAGAGGGTGACGAAGGAGAGAATCTAAATCCTGTCACATCCCACTCCAACCAAAAGGTTCTCTCCCATCCCAATACCATTGCTGTGTTGTGTTTTTTCAAGCCACCAGAGAGAAAAAATTATTTAAAAAAAAGACGACACAACGGCTAGCATTATAGCCATTAGTCATATTGGAACTGCTACAAAGGTTGGAGTGTTTGTAGCACGGGCCACAAAATTGTAGCACGAGCAGTGTTGGGCTAGATACTTGGAAAATGTATTGAGCTAAGCTACCAGTTATTATCTCCCTCCAGGCATAAGTATTCGGTCATGTGTGTGTGTGTGTGTGTGTGTGTGTGTCATACGGCGCTGTTTTACCAAAACACAAATATGATTCAAACCAATGGGGGCCAGAAGCCTGAGTACTGATGAACTCTGTTGAGCGGGGCCAGGCTTGAATGCATGGTCAGAATGTTTGCCTGTGTGGGATTAAGAAAACAGAGTTTAAACTGAGTGAGTTTCAACTCTTCCTTGTTTGGGAGGGGAGAGGGAGACACACCTGGCGGAGATCTGCATTCTACTGATTGCACTTATCTACATTAAACCAAGCTTCAGTACACCGAAGCTAACCCCCCAGAGAAATGTAACAAGCTTAACCACAGCAGCATGTATTTATTATTTTTATTTTTTTTTACATTGAACCAACGTCATTTTGGGTTCCTGCTATCTATTATAGTTACATACATTTGCATAAAGCAAACATATTTTCCCACTCCCATGTTGGTAATTCAATACTTGACAAATACCCCTTCAAGGTACATTTTGAATAGATGAAAATGATAGAAAAATGTGCAATGAGCTGGCAATTAATTGCTATTAACTATTTGAATTGACTGGCAGCCCCACTCTTTAGTTATTATAAATAATTAATTGTTAATGTAATTGGAAGTGTCTGCTGTACCAGTTGATTTTTTTGGCATTTTAGGCCTTTATTTGACAGGAGAGAGGACATGAAAGGGGAGAGAGGGGGGGAATGACATGCAGCAAAGGGCCGCAGGTCGGAGTCGAACCCGGGCCCACTGCGTCGAGGAGTGAACCTCTGTATATAGGTGCCCAACTGAGCTATCTGGGTGCCTACGAAGAGCAGTTTTAAAAGAAAGAAAAAATGTTTCCTCTGTTCCCTCATTTCCCCCCACCTCTTCCCTCCGATATGTACTGTATTGTTAATTGATTTAAGTTTGCCATCTTTCCATCAAGTAAACTTAAGCTCACCTGTGTGGACGCTACTGCATGACTTAATAAAAGAGCAAAGCTACTGAAAATACTGCTACTTGTAGCGCTGCTACTGCCCCAAGTATAAAAGTATCAAATATATAAGCTGCATCTCATGATCATATTTGATAGCTCCTCGACTCCTCGGTCCTCGGCTAACCTGGAAGTTGTTCTGTCCCTCCTCGGTGAAGGCCGTTTCAAAGCTCTTATTTCTGCCCTGAGTAGCCTTCCTGGAAGCCATGCAGCTGAAGGAGTTGCTAACTCAGCCCATACAGCTGCCGAATTCATATGACACAAAGGACGTCTTCTCCGTCTAAAACACATTTCCTTGGTTCCTCTCTCCTCCCATGATTTCCTCGCGTCTCTCCCGTTCCTCCTTGGTGGGAGGGAATAAGGAAGGGAGGCAAGTGGAGGAGCCGGGGATGCAATTTAAGGAAAAGTGAGATGCAACTATAGTCACACTTAAAAAATGAGGACGCGTCAATCATTTTCACCTTTGCAGGACATTAGGGAGGGAAATGTCCATCAAACCGTCCACTTTGTTCTGAAGTGCTAGTGACTGTAGCTCATTTGGTATGAAATTCATAGTCCCTAGAGGATGAATCCTAATGATTTTCGTGGCCCACTGACTATATGTGTAGTGCCAGACTCAGCCTTCAAAACGTCCAATAAATAGAAAAAATTAAGGAATATTCAATTTAATTTAATCATTTATAAGAACATATATTTATGAATACTGTATATGTAAATGTAGCTGTGTTCTCTGCAGTCCTGGCAAGATGTTGTCAATCACTATCACAATGTAATGGACAGAATGCTTATCAGGTCTCAAAGATAAGATTAAGCTTTATTTATCCAGAGGGTCATTGTTCTAAAGACAGAGAGCAACTGTTGCTTTCCATTCTGAACACAGTGAGCTTTCCTCTGGTGCCAAGATCTCCCTTAATATAATATGCAGATTGCCTTTTTAATTTTAAAAATCACCTTTCCTCTAGCACCACCCTTTAAGACAAACTTTCCATTTTAACTCCCCTTCTGTTAAAACTTTTAAAAAAAGTGGTATTCAGCCAAAGTATAGTAAAGACTGCACTTATAAACAACACCATTATGAGGGCAGCATGTTGGCTCTACTTCCAGGTACTCTGGTCTTCACCCCATACACCAAAAGACGTACTAACACCCATAGGTTTGACCAAGAGGCCCACAGTGCTTCACTCCATGCCCACTGATCCAGACAGGTCAAACACAAAGGTTGAATCTTTCTACAACGGTCAATAAAAGCATGATTTAAACTTTAAAAAAATCCAAAAAGAAGTCAATCTTCAAGGCAATCCTGAGACCGTGATACAGTGTGACCACACTAACGTTTTCCAGAGATGTGGGCTTCTCCTCTTTCTGTACACGCTACCACTCTCCTTATTCTCTCTTCCAAGAAATACTGAGAACACAAACACCAGTTTGAAGATGAAATCTAATCTCAAATACTTTTCTTACCAATGTTATATAAGTTAAGTAAATAACTACACAGCTACCTCATCTACTGGAATATCAAAGAGAACTGAAAACACAACCCCCTCATACGAGCTGGGACCATGTAAGGACAAACCACAAGTCCACATGATTCAGGTTAGGAAAACCAGCCATGAAACCCTCTCTGATCAATAGCTCTATGCTGCTTCTTATTATTGAAACATAACTAAGTCTCCTTTGGTTCTACATTACAGAACAAAAACAATCTATATAAGGGCTTGAGCCATTTCAGATGGTTGGATTGGTGCCACATCAGCAGTAAAGCAGAATTCAGATACACAATCCCTCATTCATTGGAAAAGCTTTAATGGGAAGGGATCACACACCTGGAAGGATCTCGAACTACCTGACTGGTAGTCCGGACATATGATCAGGAAGTCTCTTGGACGCCTCCCTGTGGAGGTAATCAGGCACGTCTAACTGGGAAGAGATCCCAGGATAGGTCCAGAAGACACTAGAGGGATTTCATATCCCACCTGGCCCAGGCATGCCTTGGGATTACATACTGGGAACTATATTCTCAGAAGGCGAATCACTGCTACTTGGGCGGAGTGATTAGCGCAACACCTGAAAAGCACCATTGTTACTCTCTACTCCTCACCATGGGGCTTCTACTCCGCCCAAGTAGCAGTGCTTCGCCTTCTGAGAATGTAGTTCCCAGTATGTATACGGTTAAAAGATGGCTGTGTCTCCTGTGACCTTGTTATTTGTACACGCTGTAACTATACAAATCACAACATGTAAATAGGAAAATGTTGGCATTATTTTGTCACTTATTGGGAGCAGTAGGCTAGTCGGAGCCGGTTACCTCCAGGATCTGGGCTAAGCTAGGCTAGCGGTGGGTGCGTCAGACAGAGTTATGACACGCACGGTGATGAGAAGGGTATGTATCACTAAAGCCTGGTTCACACGGCAGGATAATTAGGCCGATTTTAGCCCTGATTCACCCCTTCCGACAATCTTAAGGATACTCCGATTATCGTAAAATAATCTGATCAGATATTCCTGCTGTGTGTGGTGTGTTAAGACTGCTCTCGTCTGCTCGTAAGGACGTCCACACCACACACTGTACGACCAAAACTGTTAGACCCGTGATTTTTTATTGCCGTGTGTGGGGTCTCTCAGGATTGGAAAATCGGCCGACAATTTTAAAATCGTCCCGTGTGAACCAGGCTTTATCTAACTCTGGGGGATACAGTGAATAAGCTGAAGTCTCAATAAGTCGGCGTTTTCCTTTAAGTTAACTAGATGAAAGTGAGGTCTGTGTTCATTATCAGACAGCACGGCAGGTTACTTTCAGTAGGTGACTTCCAATTGTGGTAATGCCATTAGAAAAGCCAACACTAAGATCTATAATATAAAACATATTATCATATTTTATTTTCCTCCCTGACATGTATTTGAAGACACACCGCCAAGGGAAACATATTTTGAAAGACACAAATTGTGCAGTAAATCCTGAGAGTTAGGCCCTGATTTACTAGAGGCAGAAAGAGGAGTATTAGAGATGATAAGGTCATGAGAAAATGGAGAGTTAAGTTTCATATGTCTGCCTAACTAATACATGTAGTACAGGCAAGACAGAAGGACACAGTTCATGACAAAGACCATGCAGCAGCTTTAAAAAAACAAAAACACTTTCACGCATTTTTTAACGGTTACCCCGATTGCTAGCCCTGTTTTGTTTTCACACCATTTAAATTACATTCACTAAATTAGCTTATTTTGTTGTGTCCTCACTAACTGTATACACTGTGATGAATATAGTCGAGTGTGTGTGTGTAAGTGTGTGTGTGTGCTTACAAAAAGTGTGCCTTGGGAAACGATCAATAGATGATTAGGGGTGTTGGAAAAATCAATAATTTAAAAAACGTTTTTCTTCTACAAAATAACCTAGATATTGCTTGCCTGATCAGACTGAATGAAATGTCTCATTTAAATTTTTCTTACATAATCAGGTTTTTTTTGTTTAACCTCAATGAATTACTAACATTAGCTAAGGTCTTAAGGTGTATGACGTTGTTGATTTTGTTCAGATATGCCAAATTGTATTTATATAATAATTGGTCGCACTTGACCCTACACACGTTCATAGCAACAAAATGACAAGGGGGGTGGGGTACAGTTAGAATTATTATATATTATATTATTATCAATGTTTTATGATAATAAAGAGACATTGTTTACTTCATAGGCTGTATTTGTGTTATTATTTTATCTTGGTCACACGACAGTGATATGTATATGGCTATATAACCAAAAGATGTATTCTGGGATTCATTCATTCATTTAAAACTTGAATTTGTTCTAAAAAGTAATACATAAATAAATATTTTTTATTTTGACTGAAAGAGACAATTATATTGTTAATCACAATTATTTTTGAGACAATTAATTGTATAGCAAAATTTGGAATTGTTACAGCTTTAATGGTCATGGTCAAGTAATGGACTAGTTTCAGACAGTGGCAGCAATGCAACATTGTGAAAATCTGAAAAAGAAGAAGACTAAAATGTCAACTCGTTACACTCTGCTGAATGAGACCGGAGGACTTGGCGTCCCTTCAGCCCAATGACACATACGGGAGCACCGCTGTTGTTGCCAGGTTTCCTCAAAATGCATGATGTTGCAGCCCATAATACCTTTATGAGTGGTTATCCACAGCCGCAGTTCAGTCATTCCGTTCGCCAGAGACGTACCGCTAAGGAGCCGATAAGGAGTTAGCCTCAGCCTAGCCCTCCTCTATTCCGCCGTCTTTGTTTACAGTCTCAACCTGGCCTGCGAGCACTTCTGGTTGGCGGGGCCGGGTTGGTAGCGCCCCCTCCGCCAGTGTTGAAGTACTCATTCTTACTCTGTCTTGTCCCGGTCTCAGACAAAGAGGACTCTAGGAGTCCAGGAGGATTTTATTTCAAGACCACACCTGCAAGGATTTCACTCAAAATACATAGGGTGCTTTGTCTGGCCATAAAGACACACTAGTTGCTTATTTTGAGTTTAAATACATGTACAGAGTTGCAAATCAAATATAAGTTTTTACCTATTCAATGCAAGTTTAACATAAATACATTTTACTTTTTGTCTGTTTGTGTGTTTATATTACTGCAATCTATTGACAATATGTATTATAATCCATAATCTTATACACACTTTACTCTTCTCTCATGCCATAATTTGCTACACTGCCTTTATTAGACACTAGACACACACTAGATACCAGGCCCACTAGTCCTTACTGAATGATGAAGTAAACCACTGAAATTAGCACCCCAATGTATTGAATAAAAAAAATCTATTTTGAATCGTGAGATACAACCAAAAGATCCCCATCCCTACAGATTATACAACAACTTTCTTTAGCACGTTTATAGGAGACATACGTATGCATGGATTGTGTGTGTGTGGTAGGGTTGCACGATATTGACAAAATGTGATATTACGATATCGATTATGAATATTACGATATCGATATTAATTTCGATATTTCTTCTATTCTTTCTATTTAACAAAGTATCTTCTCCTTCCTATAAATTCTCCTTCACATCTTTCCTTGGCCTCATAACATTTCCATCGAGGAAAAGTGTTTAGTAGGAAGCTCCAATAATACAACTATACAAACGGAGTGTTTTTGTAGTTCCAACTACTCCAACAGTGTTACGTTTTCACTCTGGGACAGTGGTTCTCAAACGTTTTCTGTTACTTCCCCCTTTAGAGGAAAGTATTGATCAACCATCGGAACCAGACCCGACCCGCAAACAGCCAGCTTTATGCATTATAGTAGCACAATTGTCAGGACTGAAGACTGAGATGGCTACAAGGGCAGAGTGCCACAGCGTGGTGTGTATGTGTGTGTGTGTGTGTGTGTTAGAATGACAGGGACAGAGAGAGGGGAAGGGAAGGTGGATTCTAAATGGAACGCTGCTTTGCTGGGTCGACCCATGAATCACCAAAAACTAATCTAGCGGGTCACATCAATTTCAGGAGTCACATTATATACTTAAACTATCATTCTTATCAGATCAACAATTTCAGCTTATGAATTTTGGAATCAGGACCGCCATAATTTCGATCAATAGCTTGACAAAAAAAAAAAAAGGTGTGTAAGATTTAGTATCTACAGCAGTTATGTCAATGTGTCAGAAACATTTAACCAACATCAGACTCTGTATAGACACCTGATATTTAAGCACTCAGAACAGGGTCAGAGTTAAACCATCTTAAACAGGACCTCCGTAGAGCGGATATCATACTGAGACTTTATACATCATTTAGTTCACATAAGTCAAAACCCCCCTTACAAATAAGGTTCTGTAACTTGAATGGTAATGGGAAAAAGTTGATTATTCCTGCTGCATGGTTTAAAATTAACATTATGGATATTGGCTCAAAAATGTAAACAACCACCAGTTTTATATCTCCTTTTGTGTTTCCATACCTACATGCACTGTATTTCTATTTAGTGTCTAAAGCTGTTTCCCCCTACCTAAGTGCCCGTAACAGCCCAAAAGAGAGGTGCATTTTGCTGGATACCAGGCTCACTAGTCCTTACTGAATGATGAAGTAAACCACTGTAGGAATACGGGGTGGGCAGCTGAGAACAGGGAATGGACTCATTCATACAGACGGCTGGTGAAATGTAGTGAGTGACTCAGCGCAGCAGGAAGTGACTTTATAAATCTGTCACTCGCCATTTCCTTTCACGGGTCACCTGTGGCCCATTGGGTTCAAACACTTCCATTGATTGACATTTTCCCCTTTTTCATTCCTTCTCTTGCTAGCCCCTCTGTCACATTTTTTCATTTGAGAGAAGAAAATGCAGTTTTGGATTTAAAGTGATATTTAACAGCTTTAAATGTCACCATTTTCATGCAAACAATGACAAGTATTTGAAGTTTCCCATACCCCCAAAAATGGAGAAATACAATAAACAACAGGAAGAAGGAACTATACAAAGACAAAGAGATATAGGAACGCCATGGGAGGCTGGTAGCTACAGGAGATGTTACAGTATGAGCTGGATATGACACACACACACACACACACACACACACACACACTAAATAAGTGTGTGTGCACAGGAGGTAAGAAGGTCAAAAATGAAAAGAAGACTGAACAGAGGACGATAAAAGGAGAGCAATCAGAGGAAAGGAAAGCTTAAGGCAGTAAATACCTGGAGCTACAGTACACACCTGTGTCACACACACACACACACACACACACACACACACACACACACACTTTTACACACACCCAGAGAAATCCAGACAATACCTTTTATTATTAGAAAAAGAAATGGGCTGGACTAGGGCTGGATGACTAATCGAAAATGTATCGACATCAAAATTCTGAAGCTGTTGTCAACGTATTTTTCCCATGACAATAATTTTGTTAAATTTATTCCTGTTGATAAGCCTACTTTCTCCTTAAAAACATTCTACCGTGTGTGATGTAGTCACGTGACTTGGCCCGGACCAGTCAGCCGCATGGAAATCATAATGGAGGATAACTCAATCACCGAGTCCAAGTCAACTGAGCAACTTGTGCCCAAAAAACCCCCGCACATTTTGGCTTCAGAAAAGATCATTTAGAACAACGTGATTAATTATCGTTCATTTATCGTTATCGAGGTAAAATGTGCAATTAATCGTGATTTTAGGTCATATCGTGCTGCCCTAGGCTGGAGGACTTTTTGACATGCATGAATGTGCCTCATCACATTCCATCCAATCAGTGTAGCTTCAGCCTGGAGAAAGACTCAGTTTGTCTTGTTCGACTTGCATTCTAGTGTGAAGGAATGCAGAGGCAATCGTTCCGTGCATACTTCTTGTGCTGGGTGTGTGTTGCTTTGTTTCTCTGGATGTTATTAGGGTTAGACGGCTCTCCCTATGGGGGATTGATGGTTGTTTCTGCTGTCTGTTTCTGTGTCTCCTGCAGGTTTTTATTAATGAACAGCCTCTATCTGTGATCAGACTATAACAACAAGGCCATATTTCCTTCATACAGGAAATAGAATCCCCCTGGCACCAGTGTGTCAAGACCAAAAAGTCTAGTCATTTAGATAATAGATCTTAGTGAAGGAAAATTAAAAGATCCCATATGAGGACAAAAACAAATGCCTTTAATCAAATACAGTATGTTATTACTGTTAATACTAAACAATTCAAAATCAGCTTTGTATCAACAATGTATGAAATGACTATGTGTAATTTGGCAGATGTCCCTCATGGTGACAAACCCACAGATAATTATCAGAGAATAATGTCCAGCAGCTTTTTCAGGAGTTGAATATAATTCAAATAGTAAAAATCTGCAAGAAATAGTTTGCTAATAAACCGCTAAAAATGTAGTGACAGCAAAGTTTGGTCTAGTTATCAATGCCATGCTAACACATGGCATTGATAACTAGACCAAACTTTGGGCATAACGGCATAGGCCAGCACCGTATATTAGAGAAAGTTTGGCCAACTCAAATCATGGGCACCGTATTGGATACCATTGTCAGATGACTCTACAGTGTAAGCCTATGGGACGAATATGCTATCTTGAAATAAATCGCTTATTTTCACCATAAACGGGCAGATACATGTTATTATCAACGTTGGTCAATATGTAAAAAGGTCCTTACGGAAACATTCCAGTGTATATTTACCTTCTATATCGTAAATGGGCCTATAAAAAATGCCCATTGTAGTGAGTTAGCACGTCGCCTAATATGTCTCTGAGCAGTGTTTACCTTTCTAATATCCGCTAGCATACGTACAGGCTAACTATAGCCAGTTAGCTTTGTGTGTAACGTAACAAAAACCCACCCATCTCGTAGCAGTGAAGCTTAATATTTCATTCAATAAAATTATGGTACAAAAGGAGCACTAACGCCACAGGTCTTATGTTGACAACATGAACACAGCTATAACTCCGAAGGCAGTCGTAATATTTACCTAGCAGGCTAGGCTAACGCTGTTGCGCTAACGTTAGCAAACGTCGGCGTAGCATTGGCTAGCTGTTTAAACTTGTGAAAAGCCAAAACATTCCCGTCCAAGCTGTGTTTCACTTTCCCTCCAATATTATTATAAACATAATAAAGACACCTGGACTCGGTCAAAACCAAAAGCCATATGACTATGGCAAGATCACAAGCATTTAGGTACATGGAGTGCTAACGAAAAAGCTAACTAGCATAGGGCATGGCTAACTTCAAACTTAATTCATTTCTAAAGCAGAGTTGGAACTTTTTTGACAGAATGGTACACATTAACGATGGTATTACTATATTTGCCCTATGTAATTTGTTATCATAAGTTGAAGAGAGAAATTTACATTTACCTCACACAATAATGAATAGTCACTTAGCCTCCAGTTTGCTCTTTTCACCTTCAGCTCCCATACTTTTCGCCTTTTTGGTTCACGGGGGACTTGTTGGGCATTTTTTCAGTGATTTGTCATTTTTTAAATAATGTATTACATTTTTCCACTATTCCCTGCACTATGTCAATGGGAATTAGATGAATGTTGGTATCCAACATGGAGTCCACGAAACATGTGACCACCTCGGAACCAATCGCATAACGGGATAGCTCAGAACATTCGATTCCCTAGTTGGCCAAACTCTCTCTAATATACAGCGCTGTTCTAGGCTAATGATGGAAGCCTCTAGTGGACAGAACGTTCAACAACCACATGTTGGTAGTGGCATTGGCAATGCATGACCCTGACTTGTGTAGTAAATATTAATCATAGGCTGAATTTGAGCATTTAATATTTGAACATCTAACAGTAGCTCAACATTATTAAACGCTCCCTCCCAGTTTCCTCCCAGTAAGAGAGGGAGCTACCGACTTTCAGTAGTGTTGGGTGAAGGGAAACAGGTGTTATTTTGGGTCTCGTGAGGCATTCAAAGACAGGGTGGCTGTTAAGAAGTCCAGCCAGTAGTCTGACCTGCATTAATGCATTAATATACCGTAGACCCTGGTGAGGAGACAGAGGAAGTGATATAAGGTCCAGATGATGCCTCTCCTTTTGATTTTATTATGTTCATTTTTTGTTCCACTGTTTGGGAGGCAACATCTGTGTGTGTGTTTGTGTGTGTGTGTGTGTGTGTGTGTGTGTGTGTGTGTGTTTACAGTATATAAACAGTATTCCATGAAGGCAGGGAGACAAATGATGTTGGTAAAAGAATGGTGGGATCCAACAGTTTGAAACAGTGATCAACGGTGTGTGCACATAGTTGTTTATATTGTGTAATACAGTGAACACCCACACAGAAGAACAGCTGTGCATGAGGCATAGCTGGAAAAATGTGATGACTAAATGTAAATCTAACACCTTTGATATCCATTTGCCTTTTAGATTCTGACTTTAGCCTGACATGCAATGGAGCAACACAGATGAGCAGAATCTTCACTCCAAAGTCCTCCAAATGGACTCAACAGATACAAATCTATATATTACTGTAGTCCACTCAGGCCTAGTCCACGCGTACATAGTAGGGTTGTGCCTATTGTGATGGCTGGCCGCCCACCCTGTCAGACACACGCTAATCCTATTCGCGGGCGCTGGACGGGAAATTGACAACTGCGTCGGTCTTAAACTAGCAAAGGGACTTGCGTCGAGCTTTGCACTGTGCTGCGCAGGGTGCAAGATAGGGCCCCTTAAGTGGAAGCTACTTTTTTTCCCCCTTACGTGCAACCTATTTGTGAAAAAGACCATCGCTTTGAGCAGACTGGATTGGCTGTTAGTGATACAGTCTCTCTCTCTCCATGTCAGTAGTAGCTCGCTATACCTGGACTATTAACGTATCAGCATGCGGTAGTTGAGAGAGAAAAGGCATTAACGTGGAACGCTATCACATTTTCCTTTCTCCCCTCATTGGACTAATTTTATGGACACTGCTGTGCATCAATAAGTAAGTCTGAGGTCCTGTGGGTACAGACGATGTTATGTAGGATTTATGAACGTACGTTAGCAACAGTAGGCTAATTCACAAGGGTGCTATTTTATGTGTGAGCAAATATTGCGCATCTGTTCATGTGCGCTGCAAAAGTTATGTTTCTGTTTATTGAATGCGTTATTCAGTGCAAATATAACGGATAATGTAGTTTAATCTCAGTAATGATGGTTTATTAGGTTATTACTGTTGCTCTGTTAAAGGCAAACGTTCCACTGTACTGTTGTTACGCAGATTACGGACATCTGATTGAGTCTAGACTTTACGGCACCGTAGTTAAGTGAAAGTGGGTCAAGTTGTAATTTACTGCTTCGTATGTTTTCCGTGTTGTTGTTTAGACAGGGAAAACTGAGTTTTTGGCTTGTAACGCCAGAGTGTGCACCATTATCTTTTTTGTGAGGCGTCACAAATGAGGAAGCATGTTGTGCAATGGTGGACATCACCAAAATAGTGCTAGTTCTAGCCTACAGTTTTTAAAGATTTTTTTGGCATGTTAGGTCTTTATTTTTGACAGGACAGCTTACACATAAGGGGGAAAGAGAGGGGGAATGACATGCAGCAAAGGGCCGCAGGTCGGAACCAAACCCGCTGCCGGTGCGTTGAGGACTGAGCCTCTGTATATGGGCACGCATTCTACCAGTTCAGCTACCCAGGCACCCAGTAACAGAATTTTTACATGTTTACACAATGTACATGTTCAGTTCTTCCACTATATTGAGGAACAGAGGCGTCAGACTGCGCTACAGCGTTCGGGCCAGGTAGCCTTCTGTTAGTACCGGTAGTTTTGTTTTTCAGGCTTCTCATTGGTCAATATCTTCTTCTTCTTCTTTGCGTGACTGGCCAAGGGTTATGGTTATTACATACAAAGTCAATGCAAAGACGCTGATTAAAACGTGGTGGCAGGGTGCAGCATGGGCCATGGACGAACCCAGTACATTTTGTAGGTTTAGACAAAATGTAAACCTGTAAAAATGTACTGGGTTCGTCCATGGAGCATTAGATTTTGGATCAGAAACACAGGGCACATACCCAAATTATTTTTCTCTTTCATTAACATTGCAAGATAGGTCATTTGTGCTGCATTTATGTGGTGTCGGAATAATCAGTAAAATTATGAGTAAAATTCACACTGCATTACCATTGTGAGTGAGGGCATGTCTTGGCAAAGGTCTTCCAAGATGGCACAGGTCTAAGTACAGTATACAGTTTTTGACTTAGCTAAATAGTTCACAGATGCTAGGCTAACTGCAGCTAGCTTTTAACAGGAGCTGAGTGCCTCATTCAGATACTACTGAATTACTACTTGCATTACACTGCTCCCTCAAGGTAAGTGAGGTTGAAGCTCCATCCACTTCTCTTTAAATGCATCTACTTTGGACCAAACCCAAGCCACACCACTTTGGTTTTCCTTGGATGTGCCTGAGGCGCTAATGACGCATCGCTCTTTCATCCCTCTATCTCCATCTCCTCATACCTCACTAGCAATCGCTACCAGGTGGGGAATGCTTGGTGGTCAGGTCTGTGGAGTGTGTGTGTGTGTGTGTGTGTGTGTGTGTGTGTGTGTGTATGGAGTAGACCAGATTTTCTCTCGTCATCACTTATTGCCCTTGTATCTACTTCTGAGGAACATAAAGAGCAGGAGAACACTTGGAAATAAGACATTAGACCAGCGTCCGTCAATTGGCGGCCCACGGGCTACATCCGGCCCGCCAAAGCTTTCAGCTTTACACAAAAAGTGCGCTACTCTGCGTTAAGCTAAAACGAAAGCTGTCGGTTTGTAGTCTAACTGTTTATCATAGTTTGCCACGAATCTTGAAATTTGGACAAATCCTTGTAAACTCAGCTGCTGGCTAAACAAACCATCCTCTCCGCTGGAGCGGTGAATCTATGGATTTATTATAAGACCACAACAAATGCATGTGGCTACTTAATGTGCACATAATGATCATCATTTTCGTGTTCTTCATTCTTGATGATGATGCCGGTTGTATTCTTTTGCAACATTGTTTCATTGCAGATGAGGCACACAGGTTTAGCGTTACTGAAAGTCAGCAAAACCAATGCTTAGCCTACTTATCAGGCCATTCTTCATTAAAGCTGGGGTTTTCCACATCAACTTTTCACTTCTGGCTCTTTGATAGGGCTGAACGATTAATTGTGTTTGCGATAATATCGCAATATGTTAAAACGCGATTTCCTAATCGGAAAGGCTGCGATTTGGTCACATGACTCGCGAGAGCAAATCAGTCTGCACTCCGCAGAGAAAGCATCAACTAGCACGCTCACGCTAACGCTACGCCGTACCTTGAGCTGATTTCTGTCATTCAAACAACTCTGAGTTGTAGTTTAAAACTTTTACAGCCATTTTAATAATATTAAGGGTTTTATTCGGGCTTGAGTCTATACATGCAGTTAATGGATACAGGCACACAGAACTCAAGGCTCGGTTGGCAACAATTAGCTCTGATTAGCGGTTAGCTCCGGTTAGCGGTTAGCTCCGTTATAAAGATATGGAGTGGAGGAGCTGCCACTGAGAGGGGTAACAATCAGACTCTGATAAATGACGTTCGGGGAGCTTTCACAGCAGCGTGGCCGCGGTGTTTCAACAGTTTTATTAGTACAGTTAATCCCATGGCAAGAACACCAGCAACTAGCTAACGCAACGATAGCCTCTCTGAACAAGTGCAACGTTCGGTGTCATGCACACGGCACGCAACTTCACGAGGGGGAGTGGCTGGAGGCAGCTCCTCTCTGTGCACTGTAAAAAAATACACTGTCACAACACTGTATTTGACAACGTTTCTGTAATCAGACTTTAACCATCACTCTTCAGTGAACTGCCTCCTAATTTGGGAACATTTTCTACTTAAGTAGCCTAGTTATCATTATGGATTTTCAATGTTTTTAGGAGTCTGTTCACACTAATACATGTACAAATATGGCATTAATTTAGTAAGAAAGTCAAACAATTTCAAACAAGGTTAGGCGTATGAAGTATAAATACATTTTATTTTCTTTATTTGAAAGTCTGGCCCCCGGAGTGTCTGCTAAGAAAAATTCTGACCCTTGGAAAATAGTAGTTGATGACCCCTGCAGTAGACTGTGTAAACTATAAAATAAGTTATTCAACTGACAGAGATAGCTAGATCACAAAACTAAAACTTTTGTAATGATATTTTGGAAGGCTTGGTGGTCAGGTTTGTTATTATTACACCAGCTTTATTAAGAAGCCCATCCTCACCCGGAAAACTCATTATAAGCCAATCCCTGATGCCTAAACTTAACTAGTTATGTTTCACAACGTTTACTATGTGTTAAAACTGTGCCCGTCGTGTTAAATAGAACGGTCACATGATTAAATCAACACCATGCGGCAGTTAATACAGCGGTCGTATGTGTCTTTTTGGGAGTCTTTGGAAATCATCCTATAATGTTGTTGCTATTAAGACAGTGACACAATGCTAAGGGTGTCACGATTTTAACGACCTAAATTAAGTCTCGAATCTTGAATAAAAAAATGGAATCGCCGATGCTGCCACGCTCCCATGTCACATCTGGTCTGCTTTCCAAGCAGGAAAAAAAAACCATAGAAAAAAAACACACGTGTAGCCTGCTCAAGTTAGATTCTACCACCACTCCAGTGGAGGCGCTAATGAGCTAGATTACTACACACACACACAGTAGCAGAAGAAAACCAGCTACACACAACGGAGCATACACTGATCGCACTCAGCTTGAGTGAATGAGGTAAAAAAACAGGAGTGAGTCGGTTCATTCTCCCGGTTCAGTGACAATACTCGGGTTAATTAACCGGCTCTTTGGTCAGTTCGTCAACACTAGTGTTGAAGTGCTGCGAGTCAGTCAACCTCCTCTAATTTAGCTACAGCCAGTCAAAAGATAGCATGGCAACTGCAGATGCAGTAGACCCATCGACATAACTTGAACCCCCTCCTCTTTCACTGAAGTCGCCGGTGTGGAAGTATTTTGGATTTCCAGTGAGTTATGTAGACAACGTTTGCGTTGTCGACAAAAAAGCCACAGTTTGCAAGCTCTGCTATGTGCGTGTACCATATTCTTCCACTGGCAGCACGACTAACATGGCAGTTAATCTGTGTGGTATATGTTCAACTGTTCGGAAATAGTTTTTTAAGACACTTAATTGTTCAGAGAAGACTATGGACATGGCTGTTTTATTGTTTTTGTTTGTTTTGTTGTGAACTTGAATGTTATCTTCTGTGAAGAAGACTGCAGTTACAAAAGAGAAACTAGATGGCAGGTTATAGATATAAGTTAGTGTTACATTACGTTCTTAATAAATGTTTTAAATTTGACAATGTGGCTGTCTAAATTATAAATCTAACATTAATGCAGTGCATGAAATCTGAAAACAAATTTCCACACTGGAGTGTCCACGTCAGCAATCCTAACTCCAGTTGTGAAAATGAAACGTGACTTCTGACTTTGAGAGCCCTCACCTGCAGGCAAACACCTGGACCTGTGAGGGTAGAGAGAGGTCTGCACACAGTGAGAGAGGGAGAGAGAGGAGATGGACTGGAGACAGACAGCAGGCTGGGAATGTTGGCCTGAAGCAAGGAACTGTGGGAGACAAAAGGAAAGCTGAAGAGTAAAGAAGAGCGGGTGAATGAGGAAAGACAAAGTGGAGCAGACAAAGGGAGGAGAGGAACAAGAGGGAGAACAAAGGGAAAGAGTGGAGAGATGGTGAAGGGAAGAGAGAAGCAAACAAATCCAGCAGCTAAATGTTAAGAGTGAAAATAGAAATGCTCAGTCACACAGATTATTTATGTTGTGACTTTTACAATAACGCCTAGTGTCATAAAAAAAAAAAAAATCCCTCTTTATGGATGACGTAACTCATAATTAGAATATTTTGGGCGGCACACAAAGGCAGCAGCTGTAGTGCTGGTAACAGGAGGGCTGCGTATCAAATCTCAGCTCTGACGGTTACCATGGCATCTCAACACACACAAACTGGAGCCAGATGTCCAATAGTGATGATGTCATCAACAGGACCATCAGTATTGACAGGGCTAGAATAATGGAGCCAGCTGCTCAGAAAACTAAGTGCTTCATGTAGCCAAAGCCTGTGTGTTTTACCAAATATTTCATTTTTAAAATGTTATTACCTCCACTAAGGAAGTTATGCTTTTGGTTTAGGTTGTATGTTTGTCTGTCAGCAGGATCACAGAAAAACTACAGGCCCGATTATCATTAGCTTGGTGGAAGGGTGAAGCATTAGCCAAGAAAGAACCCATTACGTGAGCCGATCTGAATCACAGGGCATTAACAACGATTACTACCTACCGTAATATTATTTCCCTCGCTGCTAATCGTTCAAAAACAACATGTCCCACAATTCCACAAGTTGCAATGCATCAATCACAAAGTCCCCTTCCTCTTCTTTGTGTTGCCGTTCTAAACTCCGGTGGATTTATGAGGACTATGGTTAACTGCTCCTCAGATCTCTGCAGGGTAAATCCAGACAGCTAGCTAGACTATCTGTCCAATCTGAGTTTTCTGTTGCATGACTAAAACTACTTTTGAACGTACACATGTTCCACCAAAACAAGTTCTAGGCTATTTAGCAGAGGCACTGTGGCTCCGTTGGGCGCTAAACACTGCCCAAGATGATTGTGATTGGCTTAAAGAAATGCCAATAAACCAGAGCACCTTTTTCTCCTATCCCAGAATGCTGTGTGGACTCGCCAGACCTTCCTTCGCAGTGCTGTGGAGGAAGGTCTGGACATGCGAGACAAACAATCATGTAACCGCAGATCAGACTCCATATCGCGGCATGAGAGTCCTGGTAACGTTACAGAAAAACAGTAAACATCACTGGCTATCGCTGTCACAAAAAAGTTTTAAACGCTATGAAGGTAAAAAACGTAACACGAGCACCGAACTGCCCGGGAGTTTGTGTAACAATAGGTGACCAATTCCTGCAACAATAAAGCAATGTCGCTTCATCTCTCGCTTCATGTCTTTTCTTTCTCTCTTTCTCCGTTGTCCCCTCAACCCTCTTTCTTGTGATGCATTGTTGGTCCCGTTTGATCCACAGTAAATAAGCAGGTTTAGATATTTGATTAGTTTTTGGATGGAGAAACGCTAGATTTAGTTGTGCCCGTTTAACAATGTTGCCTTACCTGAATCAGCATTAACTCAATCATTTTTGCAATATATCGCAATATGTTTATAATCGCAATTGTATTGTATTGTGACAAAAGTATTGGGATAACATTGTTTCGTGGGGCCTCTGGTAATTCCATAGCCCTAGGTAATTGGCTTTTCCTGCCGTGATATCAACATTAACAATATAGTAACCTTCTTGACCATCAGTACTTTAGTATTGTTTAGGCTATCTTGTGCAAAACCAAAGTTCTCAAGGACAATATTCCAGTGTTGGCTAGAAACTATTCAACGTGATCTATGTGAGGTGTGTGTACACAGTGTAAAAATAGAGTACTGTAGATTATGGATAGACCGATTATTTGCCTGATAACCGATAAAGTTAATGAATTAAAAAGTGGTCTACTTTGGCTCGGCTATAGCTCTATGTCTGTCCCTCTGCTTCAGTTTCACTCACCACTAAGTCTGACTTCATGTCCCCCCCACAACACTATCTGACTCTCTGTTACTGGGTATTATGTTGAAAGTTTCTCATTTATTAAATAATTGCTTAAAGCATTTCAACAAAGTTTTGTGTTGGAGTTTGTAACATTCCAAAATCTTAATTTTGAGTTAAAGATTTTCATTTTCACTATAAATGCATATCGGTTCCAAATATCGGTTATGAGCTTCATTAACTACTAATAATCGGTATCGGCCTAGAAAAGCCTGTATCAGTCAATCCCTACTGTATATCACTAAACTCATTTTATTGCAGTTGAGGATGGAACAAACCATCAAAGTTTGCATTGAAACTAGCTGGCTTGTCTTGGCTCCACTCTCCTCTGTGTCTGCAGGTTACTTTGGTGGCTCAGAGCTCCATTCTTTCTGCAAGCCAACAGGATGTATACCATTTAACTGCCTGCCATTGTCCATTGTCACGTAGACTGGCTGTGGTGAAGCAGACCTGGCCTTCCAAGCAACCAAGGAAATCACACACACACACACACACACACACACACACACACACACGACAAAAGGCTATATAAATATAAAGAGTTCTTGTAATTCAGGGCAGAGCCAGGTCAGCTAAGGTAAGAGAAGTGGAGACGGTACAAAAGTGGTCCAAATCATATTCTACACAAACTCAGAGGGAATGTCTTTTTGGCAATGACTGAAATATGTCTGTAGCACTGAGTATCCAAAACTGTCAAGTTCTTGTACAGGTGCAACATTTATTGTAACATATTTCATGAAAAAAAAGGTTTTCTCTAAAGTGAAAAAAAATAAAAAATAAAAAAATGCTATTGGTAACAAAACTCAGGTATCGTATCAGCTAGGACCGCAACAGTATGTGTAATGGTCCCGAACCCTTTCTGTACAGGAGGTTTGGTCCGGTGTGCGACATTGGTTCAGTATGTCCTGTGACACAAACACATCAAAGCAGTCTGTTCATGTCGACTACTCGCACACACGGAGCACACTTCAAATTCTGGAGCACGAGTTTTACTCATAGACTGTAGCCTATAACAATAGTGGACGTAGCATCCGTGAAGACACCATTGGTTTGTGGACTGCCGTTTTGAAGCCTCGATCTCATTTTTTTTTTGCAACCGGATGTGATGATTTTTGACGAGCAGAGGCCTGTACTACGAAGCGAGATTTGGCGTTAACGAGCTAACTTCAGGCTCAACCCAGGGTTTTCTGTACTACGAAGGTGGATCACTTGTGTTCGGGTTCAATCGCCGTGGTAACTTATGCTCAACACCTAACCTGGTCGGGAGCAGGTTATGTTGGAGATCAGAGATCAACCGGTATAAAAGCACCGCCCACTGACCAATCAATACTCGACTGATAACGGCGTCACCGTTCTTAGAAGATCAGCTGGAGCTCGGTGGAGAGAGAGAGAGATGTGAGCTCATAAAAGTTAAAACATTTAGAGACCGACAACCCCGTTAACATTCCCTGATGGGTATATTTATGAAAGATATAGATTTGAAGCGGAGGGAATTACGTATAGGCTATTTGTTGGCTTCTTTAGCCGTGTGTTGCCAATGCGCACATCGGTTTAAATTATGTTTTTATGTTGTTTTTTTTTAATTTTCTCTCACGATCGCGTACCACTGCTGGGGTTGCAACTGAAATAAAAGCCTAAAGCAACGACAGTTTATGGAAAGCAAAAGTGTAATTATGGTCAGATCTTGTGCCTGACTGATGGGGAAGTGACCAGTTTAGTCTAATGTATTGTAGTGGGTGTACTGTACTGTATATTGGCCAGAATCTGCCTTTTGGGGGAGGAGGGGGGCATATCATAGTGGGGGGTCTGGGTGTCCTCCCCCAGGGAAGTTTTAAGCATCAACGACTTCATTTCCTGCATTCCGATACACTTTTATGCACCAAGTTATGGTGAAATACCTCCATTGAGCCTATGTGAAGAATAAAGCACAGATGACAATTCAAACTAGACAAAAATACCTACGTTTTGATGTATAAATTGTGTATGACAAGTAGATATTGTGGGCGTGACAGCAATTTATAGAGAGGGGACAAAGATATTGTTCCTAAGGTGCTGCACTCTAACGATGACATCATCCACTCTGACAGACGCAATACACACTCACTAGAAACGCAGAAAAATCCTGAAATGATCACTAAACTTAAACAGCTTTTTCACAACAACTGTAAAAGATATCAAACTGAAAAGCCATAGCCTAATACCTGAATATTTTGTGAACATTTTAAAGTTTGTTTGGCGTCTGTAGGTGAAAGTATGAAGGAGCTGAAAAAGGAGCAGAAGAAGATTTGAAGGATTTGAAGCATGCTCTCATTGACTTC